>NC_056751.1:188997598-189272598 GCF_019279795.1 Protopterus annectens | reverse complement strand
TTTACTCAGGATACTTATCCCATGAGGGATATCCAAAAATTGAACAAGCAAACGACCTTTGATTTTTTTGGACTTACGAAAATGTGATGGGGTTTTGCATGCAAGGGATACATAGTTTGCAATCCTGACACTGCCTAGGATGACACTGCCTACTACATATGAGTAGTGGTCACTATGTGTAGATATGGCTGCGCCAAGCTAGTAGCCCGAGTATGGCCGGATTTGGTGGACATTCAGGAATGGGGGTGGGTTGTGTGCTGTAGAGGGGATGATGGGTATTCAATTATGCATCCAGGTGTGTTGCAGTTGGATGGCCCATTTCCATCCAGACCATTCTGTGGGTATGTGCCGGTGACGTTTCTGTACATGTGTATCGCACATTTTAATATTCATATGTTTGTGTGATTGTGTTCTACATTATGGCCTGTCAGGTTGTATTGCGGATGTGTATGTTTGTTCTTTGTGTTTCTTTCTGATTCACTCGCTGCTCCCTCATACACCTCCAGTTCACCTATTGTGCATCCATCACAGTCTCGCGTTTGTGGATTATACCATTACCCATCACCCCACACACATATTCCTGACACTCCATCCATCCCTTCTCTGGTTGATGGCCCATGGCACGGTCAAGGGAACACATTGCATACACTACATATCTCTGGTACCTGTATGGTTGTGAGAACTACCCTAGCATTTTTCACCTTCCACATGCTGTACATCATGCACATTGGCACACGCAAATACTATTTTTCATGACATGGTAGGTGCACCCGGGTAATACCCGTTCAACTTTGACACATCCTGACAGGAACGGCTTGGACAGTGGATATATGCGGATTTTGGCTGAATGCTCTGTCCATTGGCAGGGTTGCCACCTTTTCATATGGCCAGGATGGGATATATTCCGGACACAAATCAGATTATACAGGACAACACATACCCACGGTCAGTACACCGGATAATACTTTTATTTTATGCCTACATGTTAGCTTATTGTTGTTGCAGTTTATATGCTCCTTCTGTTTTGTTTACTTGCTTATTCTATTTCTTGTAACATGTGGTATGTTACATACAGAAATAACTATTGTATGTGACTATTACATGCGATGTGCGACATAATTATGTCATACGGTCGCAGGATATTTTACATTTATAATGGTTTTGGTATGGACACAACTGCCCAGCTGTGTACTATCCCTCACAATGTGGGACAGGTGGTAACCCTGACCATTGGGCTAGACTTAGCTATTGGCGGCACACTAACATGATGCGTTTCACTTCCACTTGGTATAACTATCAACACTGCATTAGAATATGGGCACACGATTTTAAATGTCATTTGTTCGAGGGATGGAGACTCGATATTCACTAACGTGCATTTGTGTTTGCTTCTTAATTTTGTGTTCGCAAGAACTGTCTTGCATGCTTTGCATACGTTTCAGTATCCACGGACATTGACAGGTGTGATTACTATTGCAGGCCGACTGTAATATTCAGCATTTTAGGTTGCACGTCAACAGCTGACATTTCCACTCCTCCCTCCGGCACTTCGACACGCCCCATGCATTCGTGCTCATTTCCTGTGCACGTGGCTGTGGTGGCAGAGCGCCTTCATTAATATGCATATGGCGCTACTGCGCCATCTGTATGCCGCATGGTCAGTGCAAGCCTAACGCCGGCCTTGTGCCGAGCTTCATGAATCCCGGGGATTATCTTTTTTCTGCCATATGCTACTTTATACTTGTCTCCATCTTACCCTGTTGATGTATCATCTCCATTCTGTATCATTAGTCTTCTACCTCTGCATTTGTGCAACGTCTGGCATTGGGCAACAAATGCAACTACGGCTGAATGGAAGTACACAGCTTATGAAAAAATCTTGTGGTTTTATTGCCTTAAATCACATTACTCTATTGCTCCATACTGCTGTACTTAGCGGTGTATATTAAGTTAAATGTACTTTTCAACAAGCTGAAGAGTTGGATACACAGATCACAGTGGTCAACAGGGTAATGAAGATGAATACATGTATTCATGCTTGCTGAAATCTGCTGTCAAATGTAAATTATCAGAAGTATGACTTTGTGGTGTGTTTAGGTAATACTCAGGTATAAAAGTTTTTCTTGCAGTGCTCTAAAGGTTAAAATCAAGATGGATGAAAAAATGTTTCAGAATGTTTTGTCTGACTCCAGTGGCTGCAAATGTTGTCTACATCTTTCCTCAAACTGCTACTATATTAATGTGCCTGCTCCTTATTGTAAAGCCTGTCTTGTACTGATTTCTGCATGAATGTTAGCCAGAGCAACATAGAGTAGTAAACAGTGTAGAACAGACATACATTAAATGACTGAATTCATTGAGTCAACATCATTCTGAAATCAGGGACACCTTCTGACAAAAATAATGCAGGCATACAAACACTGTGCAAACTAAAACAATAAATATGTGTTTTTTTGCTACTCTTTGAGTATAGTGCTGTCAAGCTGAATTGCACTGCTGATGTCAAAAGTATTAGTGCATGCATTGTTATATATTGTCTATATCATTTAACTAGCTAAGTAGGAGGTTGCATGATTAATATGGGAAACGCGTGTGTGTGTGTGTGTGTGTGTGTGTGTGTGTGTGTGTGTGTGTGTGTGTGTGTGTGTGTGTAAAATAACTGGTGCTGTATGCACTTTCCCTGAGAAGAATGCATTTAAATGTGCAAACAGCTTTCTTATCCCACTTTTCTACAAATCCTCCTCTCTGAAACACAGTGATGAGGTCATCTTGAAAAAAGTGTTCTCTCTCCCCTTACAAGTCAGACTTCACCTGTGGGGCCTACAATTAATCGTGTGTGTGTGTGTGTGTGTGTGTGTGTGTGTGTGTGTGTGTGTGTGTGTGTGTGTGTAAAGCACTAGGTGCTGTACACACTTCTCTGAGGAGAAAACATTTAAATGTCAAACATTTTACTGACTCACCATCTCTGAAACACAATGATGATGCCAGCACTGTCTTCTTTTATAAGTCAAACTTCTCTGGTGCTTGCAAACAATACAGTGCTATTTAAGCTGTGGTACTTGATAAGTAGGAAGTTCTATGCTCAATATGGAAAACTTGTGTTGTATACACTTCCCCTGAGGAAATTGCATTTAAATGTACACACAGTTACTTTATCTCACTTTTTACTGAATTATCTTCTCTACAACAAACTAATGAGGTCATCCTAACAAAGGCACTCTAACCTTTTAAGAGTAAGATATCTATAATCTTTCTTTTTAATTTGGCTGCTCCCATTAGGGGTCGCCACAGCAGATCATCTGTTTCAGTTACTTCCTGTCCTCTGCACCTTGCTGTGTCACACCAACCACCTGCAAGTCCTCTCTCACCACATCCATAAACCTTATCTTAGGCCTTCCTCTTTTCCTCTTACCTGACAGCTCCATCCTTTTCCCAATATACCCAGCCTCCCTCCTCAGCACATGTTCAAACCAATACAATCTCGCCTCTCTAGCTTTGTCTCCAAATCGTAAAACATGAGCTGACCCTTTAATATACTCATTTATAATCCTGTCCATCCTTGTCACACTCAGTGCAAATCTTAACATCTTTAACTCTGCCACCTCCAGCTCTGACTCCTGTCTTTTCGTCAGTGCCACTGTCTCCAACCCATATAACATAGCTGGTCTCACTACCCTCTTGTAGACCTTCCCTTTTACTCTTACTGGTACTCGTCTGTCACAAATCACTCCTGACACTCTTCTCCACCCACTCCATCCTGCCTGTACTCTCTTCTTCACCTATCTTCCACACTCACCATTACTCTGAACTGTTGATCCCAAGTATTTAAACTCATCCACCTTTGCCAACTCTACTCCCTGCATCTTCACCATTCCTCTGTCCTTCTCTCATTCACACAGATATATTATGTCTTAGTCCTGCTGACCTTCATTCCTCTCATCTCTAGAGCATATCTGCACCTCTCTAGGGTCTCTTCAACCTGTTCTCTACTCTCACTACAAATCATGTCATCCGAAAATATCATAGTCCATGGGGACTCCTGTCTGAACTTATCTGTAAACCTGTCCATCATCACTATAAAAAGAAAGGGCTCAGAGATTATCCTTGATGCAATCTCTCCTCCACCTTAATTAAAGCCATCACTCCTACTGCAGACCTCACCAGTGTTACACTACCCTTGTACATATCCTGTACCACTCTTACATACTTCTCTACCACTCCCGACTTCCTCATACAATACCGCAAATCCTCTCTAGGCACCATGTCATATGCTTTCTCTAAGTCCACAAAGACACAATGCAACTCCTTCTGACCTTCTCTATACATCTCCATCAACACCCTCAGAGCAAACATCGCATCTGTAGTGCTCTTTCCTGGCATGAAACCATACTGCTGATCACTAATCATCACCTCCTTTCTTAACCTAGCTTCCCCTACTCTTTCCCATAACTTCATGCTGTAGCTGATCAGTGTTATCCCTCTGTAATTACTACAGATCTGCACATCACCCTTATTCTTAAAAATTGGTACCAATACACTTCTTCTCCACTCCTCAGGCATCCTCTCACTTTTCATGATTTTGTTAAACAATCTGGTTAAAAATCCCACTGCCATCTCTCCTAAAAACCTCCATGCGTCCGCAAGTATGTCATCTGGACCAACAGCCTTTCCATTTTTCATCCTCTTCATAGCTGTCCTTACTTCCTCTTTGCTAATCCATTGCATTTCATGATTCACTATCCCCACATCAGCCAACCTTCTGTCTCTCTCATTCTCTTCATTCATCAGCACCTCAAAGTACTCTTTCCATCTGCTCAATGCATTCTCCTTGCTTGTGGGTACTTTTCCCTTGTTATCCTTTATCACCCTAATCTGCTGCACATCTTTCCCAGCTCAATCCCTCAGTCAAGCCAATTGGTACAGGTCCTTTTCTCACTCATTAGTGTCCAACCTTTCATACAACTCACCATATGCCTTATATTTTGCCTTTGCCACCTCTCTCTTCACCATATGCCTCATATCCTTGTACTCCTGTCTACTTTGTTCATCTCTCTGACAATCCCACTTCTTCTTCACCAACCTCTTCCCCTGTATACACACCTGTGCTTCCTCATTCCACCAGCAGGTCTCCTTGTCTTCCTTCCTCTGTCCAGATGTTATACCAAGCACCTTTCTAGCTGTCTACCTTCCCACCTCTGCTGTGGCTGCCCAGCTATCTGGTAACTCTTCAATGCCACCTATGGCCTGTCTTAAGTCTTCCCTAGGACTTCTTCTAAAGTGGTTGCAATTAATAGAGTGTACTGTACATTGTGCAACTAGAGGTAGGAGGTTCAGGGCTCAATATATGGAACTTGTGTGCATGTGTATGAGTGAGTGATTGAGGATGTTTACAGTTAGATGAGCATGTGCTCAATCAATTTTTATTCTGGATAAACAGTTTAAGCTGCTAGATGTCTCTACCATCCCCATATCCCACCTTTTACAACCAGAACTTCTTTGCAACACAAAGGTGTAGCTAGTCATACTCTTTGTAGTCTACTCATTGCAGCTTTCTATATATAACACAGAGAAATCATGGCTTTTTAGGACATGCTGTGTCCACAACTGTCTAAATTAATGGACCCAAAAAGACTTTCATAGATTGAAAAAATATCTACTTAATGTTTTCAGATGGAAAGTGATGCAAACATTTGTTAATGGAGCATTTCCATTGCTCAAATCACAGATGTTTTTTTTTTTGGGGGGGGGCAATAATAGCATATAATTATAAACTTATATTCTATGCCTTCACCCCTGGTGCAACACACTAATGAGGTCATTCTTTCTAAAGTGAATTTCTGCACTTTAAATGTCAGACCTCCTATTGTGCTTGTGTTTTCTCGGTATTCTCTAGAATGTGTAAATAGATAGGTAGGAGGTTGAATATAGCAGTGCTTAACTTCTACAAGTGTGTGTGTGACTGCAATTGAATTCAAGATATGCTTATACACATTTGCAATGGCAACTTTAACAACTCCAAATGACTGTAAAAGTCATTTTACCAGACCCATGTCTTTTGCAATACACTGCTGTCATCCCTTCATAAATGCTGTATGACTCACATGTACTCAGTATTCTCCTGTGAAACTGGCAACTAATAATGTGCTGTATATATGGTGAAATTGTAAAGGTAGCTGTTTTGAGTACATCTTTGCTTAAATGGTGTGACTGTGATTACTGTCATACTGTTGGTCACCTCACATCCATCATTATGTGCACTTCTGTTTATGAGGTGGATTTATAGGGGCATACTGTTATACTAGCAAATTGTAGCATCTCCAGGAGAAAACAAAACATTTTTGCCACACAGTGATTATATAATGCTACGGGTCTACCTGATTACGCTGAAAGCTGAGAAGAACGACAACGAGATAACTGACACCAGAATATCGACAACAGAGAAGACCGGCAGTTGAGAATCCCAATGCTGAGAACACCGACATGTTAAGGTAAGTGTGCAATAGGGACAGACGTTAGGGTCAGGGTGTGGGTAAGGTAAGTGTGTGATAGTGACAGATGTTAGGGTAGGGTGCGGGTGAGGTAAGTGTGCAATAGTGATGGACATTACGTTTAGGGGTGGGTTAAGTGAGTTAGGGTTAGGGTGCAGGTAAGGTAAGTGTGCGATAGTGACAGACTTAAGGTTTAGGTGTGGATTAAGTGAGTTAGGGTTAGGGTGCGAGTAAGGTAAGTGTGCGATAGTGACGGACCATAGGGTTAGGGTTTGGGTTAAGATTAGTGCATATATAGTTGTGTATGTAGGTTTAGTGTAGGTTTGTAAGGTTTTTGCTGTGCTTGTGTTGTGTGTGTTTTTCAGGAAAGTTATTTGTTTTGTTGATTGTCGGGATTGTGGTTTGTCGGGCATGTGAAGTTTCGTGTTTTTGAACTTTCGGTTTTGTCGTGTCGATTATTCCATTGTCAGTGTTTTGGCGTGTCGGTGTTATCGGGTAGACCCAATGCTACAATAACTGTAGTACCTCACAACTGGAGTGCAAATTCTGCTGTATTGTGTAACTTTGATAAAGTGCTTTGTACATTGTGTAAATGTATAGGTGTGATGTTTGAGGCCATCTGTGAGTGCATCTTTCACTCTCATACTGTGTAGATTACTCTTCAAATACATATATGATGTGTAGCTGTAGAGTTGGCTTTCAGCAGAATGCTTCACTTTACTTATCACAGTTTTATCATACATTGTAGTATATGTACAGAATATGTGTTATTAGTTTCATCCAATACTCAGTTAATGACTGGCTGACCACTGTGATTCATAGTATAATGCAGTAAAATCTGCATATTCTGCTTGTTCATTTTAATAAATTAGCACTTTGGAGTATCACACTGGCATACAACTATTTTTACTCCTCATGGATAACTCAGACTCAGATACTTATCGACAGCTGCTCAGTACATTTCAGAGTAAATTGATTTGCCTTAACTGTGGCATGAATCCCCTATCTCTCATCTACCATCTTTGTATCACACCATAAATAAATTTCCTTATGTCAGCCTGACATACCAGACATGTAGGTTTTTAAAGGATTCACACTGGTATTATGCAACTCCAGTCTTCTGTAACTCCTTCATGCCATTTCGGTATCAGCAGGCTATAATATGGTTTAGATCTTCAGGATCAGATGTGATTTATATCAATGCCAGCATTTTTTTTTCAGTTTAAGAGCTCCAGTTTCCTCATTCAGCTGTATAGTGACATACCCCTTTTCTCTTGTCCTATCTCTTTAATTGAAATTCCACCAATGCCAACACATAACCTGCTAAAGTAGTACCGTACTTAATATAGATAATCCAACATTTACTTAATTTATTTAACAGAGACAGAGTTTAATAAGTCAGGTTAGTTCAGGTTAATCAGTTCTAATGAGTGCCCATGTTTATTAAAAAAGTATGTTAAATGCCATTTCATTTGGAAAGTGGGCATTTAGTGCAGTTCACTAATTGTTTAATGTACAGTAGATGTCTGCATGAGTAAAGCTACAATCTGTGAGAGCCTCACCCTGAACAGGTATAGCAAGTCCCAACCCTGGTTCACCTGGAGATAATGTTCATTAGTGACTGATGGTTAAGTGATCCACAACAATCTGTCAAACTGATCACAAAACGCTGTATTGAGCAGCTGTGCAGGATCACCACTACAAGGTGAGTGATGGTGGGTAAATGCAGTCACAGTCAAGAGGCAGGAAGGACTAAGATAGATTAGGATAGACTAGATCCTGGTAATTGGAACCAACCTTGGGGATATGGAGCATCGACTCACTGCTAGGGATGGATACAGAGGTTATTAGGAAAGCTAACAATTACCAGTAATATATATTCAGCTCTAGAAGTCTGGAACCAGACTTCTTGATCAAGATCGGAGAACTTCCTTCTCTGGTGTTACCTCTTGGAAAGGGCCCTGAGTAGGCACAGGGATACCTGTAAGCTTTCTGATAGGTTCGGTATAGTTGGAGTTTGGGCTTGGATGAGATGGTTGCTTCAGTGTGACTGTGGATTGCATTAAGGAAAACTCTTTGTAATCTGTGAAAATGTACCTAAGATTCATTTAGAATAATTGATTTTCATTGTGATTGTGGGTGCAAGGTTAAAAAGTTACAATCTGTAACTCTGTTGGGAAACTTTAAAACTCATGAGTGGAATGATGAAGACACCCAGAGAAATGAGGTAGGGATGACAAGATTGTATGATCTCAACCTGAGTGGTAGAGGGACAAAAAGTGTATAGTCATCCCCTTTGGCAAAAACAAAGTGCCCACAAATTACCACATAGGTGGTAATCCATTAAGTACAGAAGAAGTCATTAGGGACCTGGGGACCCAAGTTGATAGCAATCTCTCATTTGACAACCACGTGGCCAAAGTGGTTAGAAAAACATTTTATATAGCCCACCTAATCATGAAGGGATTCACATCTAGATCTGGGGAGGTCATCGTGCCTCTTTACTCATCCCTCATCAGGCCCATAATTTAGTACAATGCCCCTTTTGGGATGTACCTTACCAGACACCTGCAGCAACTGGAAAGACCCCAAAAGTACCTCACCAAGAAGATCAAAGGGCTCAAACAGATGCCATATGCTGCCCGGTTAAAGAAACTCCAGCTCTACTCAGTGGCATACCGCCTGCTCAGAGGCGATCTGTGCCTGACGTATAAAGCCATGTCCAACCCAGAATTAATGGACATGCTGCACCTCAGAAAATCCAAATCCCATCGAGCTACACACTCGAGAGACTTGAACCTCAGCACTGAAATAAATAGGACATGCTAGAGGGACAGATTCATAACCCAGAGGCTCCCTTCACTCTGGAATAAAATCCCAGTCCAGGTTAGGCAGAGTCCCACATTGACTCTCTTCAAGAGGAATCTTGATGAGTGGATGGAAGATCGTAGGTCTACCCCAGCTATCACTTCTGTGTCACTGTTAGACAGATGCACAGTATACTAACCTCAAAAAAAGGCATAGCAAAATTAATTTAAAATGGGTGGCGAAAGCCAAACACACTCTGGCTAGGCTTATAAATGCCCTAGGGCAGATAGCCTAGTATGAACCTATGAACCTATGTGACTTCTGCAATAAACATGGTTTTCTGTAATTAACATTTTCAGTATGACAAGTCTGAGGCACAGGACGAGATTTGGCTATAAATGCTGAAAGTGCAAGGTGTTGTAAATGCTGTTAGTAATATGCCTTTTCAGAGTTGAGTCAAAGGTAATAACAATACCTGTGGAAAGGCAAACATTGGTGGTGGTCTCTAAGCCCTATCCCTGTGCACTGTCTCCTAAAGATTGCTGACAGACAATCAAGGCCTGACTTTCAAAGCCTCCCCTGATTCCACTCTGGATCTCTTACACAGCTGAAAAACAAATAGCATAAGAATTACATGATCTAGGGAACTGAAACTTGTCTGCAACATAAATGAGAGAAGCAGGTATGTGTACCAGACCCTACCTCTTCTCTGGGACAGGCTTTCCATCCATGCGAAGCAGAGTCATTCCCTAAGCAAATTCAAGCATAATTTGGGTCAGTAGATGTGGAATTATATGTTTTTAACTTTGGAACTCAATAAATTGGTGTGGGACTGAAGTTGGCATGGCTTAGTGCTTTTTTGAATTATTAAATTTTAGGGAAATATTAAAATTATTATAAAAAAAAAAAAAACTAAGTATTACCTTATCTTATTTTTGTGCTATTCTTCTGTTTCATCAGTGTTTGCTAAATTACCTTAATCACCTGTTTTTGTCTAGCAACCTATCTGCATCTGAAGTTTAATGTTCTGTAACTTATTAATTAATACTTTGTGTGTCTATTCTGTTTTAATGTGGAGCTTTTCTCCCAGGGCCTCTACTGAAAATGGACATATATCCAGCTAGACTAGCCCGGTCAACAACTGTAAAATAAATAAAATAAAATAAAAATTAAAATCAGACATTTACCCTTGATTTGGCACCTATAGCTCTAGTAGACAGAGGCAACCTAGAAATGATTGACTACCCATGCCCAAGCCTATATATACCCCTTACAATAACTTTAGGTTCATAGGTTCATATGTTCATACTAGGCTATCTGCCCTAGGGCATTTACAAGCCTAGCCAGAGTGTGTTTGGCTTTCACCACCCATTTTAAAATAATTTTGCTATGCCCTTTTTCGAGGTTAGTATACTTTGCATCTGTCTAACAGTGACACAGAAGTGATACCCGGAGTAAATCTACGATCTCCCATCCACTCATCAAGATTCCTCTTGAAGAGAGTCAATGAGGGACTCTGCCTAACCTGGACTGGGATTTTATTCCAGAGTGAAGGGAGCCTCTGGGTTATGAATCTGTCCCTCCAGCATGTCCTATTTATTTCAGTGCTGAGGTTCAAGTCTCTCAAGTGTGTAGCTTGATGGGATTTGGATTTTCTGAGGTGCAGCATGTCCATTAATTCCGGGTTGGACATGGCTTTATACGTCAGGCACAGATCACCTCTGATCAGGCTGTATGCCACTGAGTAGAGCTGGAGTTTTTTTAACCGGGCAGCATATGGCATCTGTTTGAGCCCTTTGATCCTCTTGGTGAGGTACTTTTGGGGTCTTTCCAGTTGCTGCAGGTTTCTGGTAAGGTACATCCCAAAAGGGGCATTGTACTCAATTATGGGCCTGATGAGGGATGAGTAAGAGACACGATGACCTCCCCTGATCTAGATGTGAATCCCTTTATGATTAGGTGGGCTATATAAAATGATTTTCTAACCACTTTGGCCATGTGGTTGTCGAATGAGAGATTGCTATCAATTTGGGTCCCCAGGTCCCTAATTACTTCTTCCATACTTAATGGATTACCATCTATGTGGTAATTTGTGGGCACTTTGTTTCTGCCGAAGGGGATGACTATACACTTTTTGGTGTTTAGCTTGAGGCCATGGCTCTGGCACCAGTTGTCTGTTTCTATGAGGCCCTTTTGTAGGATGCTTGTGTCGGCTGGAGAGTCAATTATGGCGTCTAGTTTGCAGTCATCTGCGAACTTGGTCAGCCAAAGTCCTTCCGTGTTGGTCTGTACCTCCGAGAAATATATACCGCACAAGAGAGGTCCCAAGACTGAGCCTTGTGGGACGCCACTTGTAACTGGTTTGGAGTCTGACATGGCTCCAGCAATTCTAACCATGTGGGTTCTGTCCTTGAGCCAGTTTGCAACCCATCTAGTGACATAGGGGTTTATATTTAAGCTGGTGAGCTTATCTATAATGCCAGAGTGGGGTATTGTATTGAAGGCTTTTGTGAGGTCCAGGTAGGCTGTGTGGACCACCTTCCCCTCGTCAATGGCCTTGGTGACTGTTTCAAAGAAATCAACCAGGTTTAAGAGGCAGGATCTGCCCTTAACAAAGCCGAACTGGGTAGGATCCAGTGTCTGTATGTCTCCAATATCTTTATTTATGAGGTCCATGATGATCCTTTCCATAGGTTTGCAGACCAAGCTAGTCAGGCTTATGGGGTGATAGTTTCCAGGATCCGTTGAGGCACCACCTTTGTGGAGATGGACCACTGTTGAGTGTCAGATACATTTGGGAAGCATGACTATGCTTAAAAAGACCCCCCCCCCCTGCGATTGTTTGCCTAGTAATCAAATCACCTACGAACTTGTGAATCTTTAAGGATAAAATCACTGGTGCCTTATTTCTTGATCTATCAGACTTATTTAACACTTTCAACCATTAATTAATATGACTTGATTAACTTACTAGGGCCCTTCCAATAATATTCTTGAATAGTTAACATGTTATCTAGGAGACATGACACAATCTGTTATATGAAACCTTTCTGTGTACCCTCCACACAGTTTGTGTACATGCTCAGTAGGGTTCAGTGTTTGGCCCATTACTCTGCCATGCCGGCTTTGGCTAAGGATGCTATGCAATTTGGCCTTAACATGGTACATGACTGACACAATTTATCTGACCTGCGTCACACTACTGGGAGGCTGAATTGCAGTCTACATCATCCACCTCCAGGTCTTAACAATAGTATTTGTATAGCTAGTTTATTAAGACTACATTCTTATTTAATTTAATTGAATGTTTGGAGGATGCCATTTGACTTATTTGGTTGGCTAAGAAGTACATTGTGATTTATTTTAGAAACTATTTTAACTGAAATGGTTGGTTTTATGTTATTCTGAAGAAGTCATTTGATATATACTGACAAATGTGTGAAATAAATCTATTGCTTTTTATCTCTGACACCTTTCGTGTCCGTGGTTTCCTTTGGAACTAGAATTTTTCATTTAGTTTGCTTTGGTTCTTTGTTTTATACTGATTATAAATCCACAGTCAGGAGCCAGATCCTTAGCTTTGCTGAGCTAATTAGTGCAAAACAAGAAATTGGTGGGATTGCTGGCTGAGGGACTTTAACAGAAGGAATTGTAAGACTGACCAACAGACATAATTTTATTTATTTATTTATTTATTTATTTATTTATTCATTCATTTATTTGTTTATTTATTTAAATTTTATTTTTTTTCTCCTTTGTTAATTACTTTAGTCCCACTAAGTCAATGTGGTCTTGTTCAGAGGACACCAGAAGTTATATTCATACTGACTAGGAGAAATATGTCAGGAGCACAAGGGATACTCCCCTCCACTTTTTGATAACTGCAGTGGGATCTATACAGACACCTGGGCTACCACCACCTTCAGTTTGATATCTCATCCGAAGGATGGCCCACTCTGTAGTGCAGTACCCCCTACTACCACACTTCAGTATCAGCAATGGAAAATAAATACTAGCACCTGGGATGGAAACAAAACAAAAACATAGCTTTTTCTTTTTTCAGCATGTTAAGAGAAGTAAGACATGGCAATAAGCTTAAGACTGCTTTAGAAACATCCTATATATAAAGAATCTGAGGAGTCTGTGTGGTAGAGAAAAAGGGTGTGGGTCTGTAAAGTGTCAGGTCATTTGCAGAAAAGTAGGTGCAATTCTTCAAAGTTTTACATAGGTGCTGAATGGTCTTTACAATGTATTTGTCTACAGGTTTGCAGAAAGTCTCTCCTTGATTACTTGTTTGGGTTCTACATGAAGTAATCCTGTTTGTGCTGTTAGGGCTTATGGTTTGCAGCCATTACAATCCAGTTTACATTAAATAAGAGTGGAACATCAGCACATCCTTTTTAGCAGTTGAAAAAACATTCTCATGAAATGAAGAAAGTTCAAAAAAATGTTTACAAACAATAAGAGTGGAAAGAAAAAACAAGCATAAATTATGTGTGATTTAAAAGTTACTGCAACAATCAAAGTAGCTTAAAAATACAGAATGCACAGTAAAAGTGCAAAAACACAACATTCAGAACCCATATTTATAAAACAAAAGTTAGTAACCATTAACTTTAAAAATGAAACAATGCTTTTGTGCATTATTTTGTAAGTACAGTGCTAGTGGTGGATTATGGTCTCTTCTCATCTGTATGTATTATCATTGGTGTAACAGATAGCATGATCACCTTTGATGTAGAAGGCCATGAGTTCTATTCCTCAAACAGGTAGATGGATTGTTGACACTGTAGTGCAGTATAACAGGGGTGGTTACTCACAAATATGTCATCTTTTTGGATGAGATGTCAAGCCAAGGTCCCATCTACTTGAGTTGGTAGTAGCTCAGGTGGATGTGAAAGATCCCACATCACCTATCAAAAATAGTAGGGGTCCTACATATGTACAAATGCGTCTACTTCAAATGATCGAAGTTTCAGAACATCAAACATCATATGGTCGAAGACCAGATGATCGAAGCTCTGAAACATTGAACGTTCTTAATGGAGTTCACTGTACAGCACAGAACAGGAAATTTACCATATTCCTTGCTGTAGTGTGATCTCGGAGTTGGTATATTTAAGTAGCAGGAGTTGTGGGGGTGCAGCTCCCCACTTGGGAGGTGCAGGGGAAATGTAAAAGAAGACTTTTTTCTTTTTAGATTTTTTTAATTTGATGTTCAATGTTTCTAAACTTTGATCATCTGGTCGTTGACCATATGATGTTCAATGTTCTGAAACTTTGATCATCTGAAGTAGACCCGTACAAATATATAAATATAGAAATCTGTTTACACATATTCACATTTTTCTTTATAATCATGCTAAATTTTCATCTCTATTAGACCCCACTCCTTTCTCCATTACTACCATCTGATATTACTTAATATTGTTGCTAAAATTCATTTACCATTAAACATAATTTAATTTATTCTTTCATTCCATATGACCCATATAACATAAAATAACTTTTTATTTACTTTTAACATATTCTTTACTTCTATTCTTATACTACCCATATTTAATCATATTCATGTTTATTTTATCCATTTCTTTTATATCTTAAAAGAAATCTTCTTTACATATTTTTCCCCAAAAATGTTTTACTATTTTACATTTTAAAAATACGTGTTCCATAGTTTATTCTTGTCAATGTAAACATATTATATCACTTTTCTCTTTATATGGCATATTGCCTTTTACTGGCAATGTATCTATTACCAATCTCCACCAAAAATCACGACATTCTACTTTCTGATTACACCATTTGCTTCTTATTTTTACAGTTTAAAATTTTTCACCTGTTAGACTTTCCTATGGTTTTATCATTACATTCTTATATCATACTTTTCTATCTGTTTCTATATCTTCAATGTTTATTTCCACAAAAATATTTTTTTCTTGGTAACATTTTGTTTCTTCATTCATACACTTTTTTCCTCTTTCACTCTTTTATACCAACCCCCAAATATATTATACTTGTATTTACACAGATTTAATAGTAATCTCTCATCTTTTTCATTTATCCACTTTAACACTTTGTATAAATTTAATGAAGCAGAGTATACCACTGGATTAATTATCCCTAAACCTCCTTCTTCATTTACATACAAAACTCTTTTTTACTGGGTTTAATCTAGAACCACATGTAAATGAAAAAAATATCTTGAATAATTCCTTTTCAAATGCTATTGGCAACATAAATCTACTTGCTAAGTATGCTATTTTTCTTATCAGTACTGAATTTATCAAATAAACCTCTTTTTTTTGAATGATAGTGAGTGGACATGTGATCCGCTGTGGTGACCCCTAACCAGGAAAAGCTGAAAGAAAAAGAAGAATGTATATGTTCTCCAGAAAAGACACATTTGCTTTATTTCTTCTATAGTTTTTCCCACTGAATTCTACTTACATCTTTATTCTCAAATTTTATACCTAACACAGAAATTTAATTCATTGTAAAGTATATATTCAGTTCTTTACTACATCAACTAAACCTTTACTTTTCTGTTTATTTAAAACCATCCCTATCACCTCTAGACACTCATTTGTATAAATTATTACTTCTTTTATTTTATTTATTTATTTTGATTTTACATTTGTTGACCGTGAAAGTCCGACTGGATGCATGTCCATTTTCAGTGGAGGCCCGTGGGTAAAAGCTCCACAGTTAAATTTTAAGCAAAATATAAGGTGTATACAGAAGCATTCAAATTTACATAGCTAGTACCAAACTTAATACTGACGAGTAACATAGCATTTGAGCTTAATGCAAATTTACATTGATAGTACCAAACTTAACACTGACTAGTAACATAGCATTGAAGCTTAAAGTGTAACATATTTACATAGACTGAACACATATTTTACAGTTTTAGGTTGAGGCATTACATAATGGTGAACATTGTTAGCAGGGGTTGCATTTTTTTGCTTTATACAGTTGAGTTGTGAGCAAGTTAGCCACAGTAGGGAGTATAGCAACAAAGAGAGCAAAGATTAGAAATAATAGGGAATATAGTACCTGGAGAAGAGGCAGAGATGGAAAATTGAATAATAGGCTAAGAAAAGCAGTAGGCATAAGTAGCTTAAGTATAAAGTTGGAGTAGAGGTGTAAAGAGCAAAGTAAAGTTTAGCAGATAGATAGAGTGTCCTAGCAGTGAGATATGGGTACTGACTAAGGGGGTAGAATTAGAGGTGAAACTGGAAGGAAGCTAGATAAGTTGCATTCTTTTGGTGCTGAAGCTGAAGTCAGAGGGCAAGAGTAAGGGGAGAGGATGGGGGGGTTCATCCAGGATCCAATTTTTGTTTTTTGCAATTATTATAATGTCATCTACATATGTTAACATAACTAGAATTTTTAACTCTTTAGATGTTATATAGTCCACCTCCTTAATTTTGCAATTTATTTCACATGCTATCTCATTCATAACTAATGCAAAGAGTATACAACTCATTGGACATCCATGTCTATACCACTCTCCATATGTACCTCTTGGCTTAACCAGTAATTTACAAGTATTTTTACTTTATTATTACTATACACTGACATACATTATTTCTTAGCTTTCTCACTTATATTATATTTTTTCCTTATTACCCATAAGATTTCATGTGCAATTGTGTCAAATGCCTTAAGATTTCCTATAATAATTTCAGTGTCTTCTTTTCTTTTCAAAGTATCATCCACAATTTCTCTATTATTAATTATTCTTGACAACTCTTCCCCTTCATACTATATATGCTATCTTCCATAATATTTTCTAATTTAGCTTCAAATCTCTTTTGTATCATTTTCATAAAAATCGTATAATCATTATTGTTCAATACTATTGTTCTCCAGTTTTTAATTCTCTTCTATCTTCCTTTATCCATATGAATTTAAGTATTCCACTACATACTTCTTTATACATAAAACCTTCATTTAACTATTCATTTAAAATCTTTAAAAGTATTTTTCTAATCCCTACATTTTTATACATTTCATACCTTGTTCCATCTGGGCCTGCAGCCAAATATCCATTTACTTGTCATAATACTTTATCTAGCTTCTCTAAAGAAATCTCCTTTTCCAATTTTTTGTTCTCTTTTCTGTTAACTTTTTTTTACTTCCTATGTTTTTTTGGGTCTATATTACATCAACGAACATTCAAATGTTCGAATCTCTAAAGGTCGACCTTTAGAGATCGAACATCGAAATGTTCGAAAATGTAATAAAAACAAAATAAAGACAACAAAAATTAAGAAAAGGATTTTAGCAGGGGGGTAAGCCCCCCTGCACCCCCCACACCCCCGCTACTTAAGTATACCAACTCTGAAATTGTACATCAGTGCACTACAGTGCAAAAATGGGAAATTTCCCCTTTACTACACTGTAGTGCAATCTTGTAGTTGGTATATTGAAGTAAGGGGGGTGCAGGGGGTTTGCCCCCCTGCCTACACCCTTTGGTTTATGTATTTATTGCTTAGTTTTTTTTTCTATTTTTAAAGATTTTCGAACATGTAAATGTTCGAACTATAACGGTCGACCTTTACAGATTCAAACATTTACGTGTCTGTTGATCTAATATAGACCCGTTTTTTCACTACCTTCTTTTTTCTTTAAACATTTCTTGCACATATTGTACTATGCTACTCATAATCTTTTCCTGAGTTCTTTCTCTTGCTCCTTTTACATTTTTCATTTCTCTCATTATGCAAGCATCTACCTTTACTAATCTGCTTAAGTAACTTAATACTTCCTTTTTTTCCTTGTAAAAATATATTTGCTTGTATAACAATTCTTGTATTTTATTGATTTCTTTCATATAATTTATTTTCTTTTCTTTGTAAAAGTACTTTCCATCATTATGTTCTACATGTTCCAATGCATGAATATATGTTCTTTTATATTTTTCTTTCTCTACTTTTCTCACATCATATTGCCATTGTAAAAAAAAATTTAGAGTTTTCCTTAAATATCATGTACCATTCAGACCATTTTATAAAATGTCCTCATAGTAATACGATCTTTCCATAGGTATATTATTAATTTCTATCCTTCTTCAGTCTATGCTTTCACGTTTATCCTTTTTATCCCTTTGGCTTATTTTTATATATTCGTTGTTTTCTTTTATCTCTAGCCATATTGCAAGATGATCAGAAAATCCTGTTTCAACTGCCACCCTTTCTCCTATAACTAAACCTTCTGATACTATAAAATAGCGCATTTCATTTCTATACATACCCCTTTTGTAAGTCCATGAATTTTTGTCCTAAAGTTTTAACTTACCACATCTTATAACTTCTAACATTTTTCTTATATCATTTCCTTTCTTTTTATGCTTGCCTCTTAAATCACAGTTAAAGTCTCCTGTCATTATAATATTCATATTTATCACTACATAGTCTAAAATCTGATGAAATAAGCTTTCCCTTTCTTTACAGTTAGTATAACCATATAATCTTATAATTCTATATACTTGTTCTTTCCATTTTAAATCTACAATGGTTAATCTTCCCATTTTTTGTTAAAGTAAAATCTAATATATTTACTGTATTGATACAGAATAGGGTTATTCCAGAATACCTCTCATTTCCCAAATTCCAAATTATCTTTCCTCCCTATAGTTTCTCTGTTTGTAATCTTTCTTCTATTTATTTGCTCATATATAATAAACTTTTCACCCTATTATGTTTACATATTTCTTTCCACAAATTATTAACTCTTTCATATTTCAAAAATAGATGCTCAGGAGTATCAAACTCTCCGCATTTAATACATATTTTATCTTGTTTTTTTTTTCTTGTATGGCATATTTGCCTTAACTGGTAATTTTCTAATAGACAATTTCCATAAAAATTACATTCTTTAATCTTTCTATAGTTATTATATCTCATCATTATGGCTTTTTTATCTATTTCTAAATCTATTCTTGGATAAATGCAATAAAATGCTGTCATAATATTGAAGTACCATTCCTTTCTATTTTTCTCACACATATTCTTTTTTTTTTTTATTTTCCATAACACAGTTTTTGTTTTGGTACTCTTTCATTTCTTCATTCACAATGCTTTTACTTTTTTTAATTTCCATTCCTTCTTACAGCTCTTTATATCTATAATGCAGCATCATTTTTATCAAGTTTTTATTTTCCTTCATAATTTACCTTATACAAAATTAAAGATGCTGCATGTACTATTTGGTTTATTAATGCCAAACCTACTTGCTACTCTTTCATATATAGAATCCCTGTCTTGACTGGATTCAGTCTAAAGCCCTAAATAAAAGAAAATATAATCATAATTAGTTCCTTTTCTTACTTAATAGGAATCATATAGATGTTAGCAACATAAGCAATTTTTCCTATTACCATGGTGTTCAACAAGTAAGCATTTTTCTATATGAAAATATATGTGATTTCCAAAATATAGTCATATTCTTTACTTCTTTGAGTACATTATCCCATTGCTGTTGGTTCTATTAATTTCATCCAAATATTATTCTTAATATATCTAAATATTTTCCATTGAACTCAATACCTCCTATTATGCCTTCAAAACCAAATCCTTTACTTTTCTCTTTATTTATATGTAAACCATTTTTTATTTATACTTAATTTTTCAATTAATTCTTCCATCCATACTTTATTTTTAACAATTAGTACAATATCATCCACATAATTATACATTATTGGCAATTATGCTTCATTCATCATTTTGTATCCATCACTATTTGACATTTTATTAATTTCCTTCACAATTACATTCATAACTAATGAAAAAAATTACACTACTAGCTGGGCAACCCTGTTTCATTCCACATTCTATTTTTATTTTTTCTCCAGTCCAGCAATTTACATTTAGTTTCACATAGTTCCTTTCATAAACAGATTTTATTATGTGTAATATTGTTTGCTTACATTATACAGTATGCCTGCAAAATTCCCCTTAATGATTTATTTTGCATATTATCATAGGCTTTACTTATATCCCCCATCATAACGTTCCCTTCTACATTTTTATTTATGATACAATCAATTATTTCTCTTATTATCCAGAATAATGCTTGACTTCCTTTTCCTTTTCTTCTGAATACATTTTGGCTGTATATGTTCTATTTTTTGTAACTTTGTTGGTATTATTCTCATAAAAAAATTATGATCTGTATTATTCAATGTAATAAATGTTATAAGTCCTCAATTTTTTATCTCCTCTTTATTTCATTTTTTAAATATAAATGTTATAACTCCTGTACATACCTCCTTCTATTTAATTACAGTTTCTAACCATTCATTCATAACTTCTATAAAAAATAATTTTTGCCACTCCATTTCTTTATACATACCAGATTCAATTCCTTCCAGTCCTGTTGCAGAATTAATGTTAGTATATTTTAGAAATTCATGTAATTCTTTCATAGTTATTTTTTGTTCTAAATACTCATTATCTTATTTAATTTTTTAGCTTTATAAATCTGTTCTATGTTTTCTTCTCTTTTAAACAATAATTCCAATACATATTTTAAAGTATTTTATATATTCCTTCTTTCTGACTTATTTGCTTACCTTCCTTATTGTTTAATTATCTTATAATTGTTCCTTCTTTTATTATTTTATTCAAATATGGTGCTACCTCTTCTTTCTTTTCTTGTAAACAATATTTTTGATTATATAACAAGTTGCTAATTTGAATTTAATTCATTTTATATATTTCTCTTTCTTTTTCATAAAAGGAATTTTTCTTGTCTAGTAAGCCTCTGAATGCTTCTTGACTTAATATCTTATATCTCTCTTTTTCTTTTCTTTTTTCTTCCTTATACATTCTAAAAACACTTTTTTTTATATTTCTCTTTAAAATTAAACCACCAAACAGTCTAGTTCTCATAAAACTCTCTCATATTTATATTATTTTTTCCATAGCTTTTTTTTCACTTCTAAATTTAATTTATTTTCATTAATTCTCTTTATTCCTTTTCCTATTGGTATATAGTCTTCATTTTCTTGTACTTTAACCCATATAGCCATATGATCTGAAAATCCAGCATACTTAATTCCTTTTCTAACTTATAAGCTATCAGATATTAAAAAAATAATCAATTACTGTTCTAATTTCATTCTGTTTGTAGGTCCAGTGGCTATTCTCCTGTACACATAACCTTCCACTTCTTATAGCTTCTTTAACCATTTTAACATCACAATTGCTCTTTTTTATTACAATTGAAATCATTCACCACTGTAATGTCCATATTTACACAAACATATTCAAGAATATGCTTAAACACTATTTGTCTCTCTTTTCTGTTACATATGCATATAAAGTTATAATTCTATACATATGTTTTTTACATATCAAGGCTATTATCACAATTTGTCCTAGTTCCACTATATTTTAATGCTTTCTTTACATAATATACATATGCCTGAGCACATTTCTTTCCACATGTTTCAAACTACTGCACCATTCCTCAGTTTTTCAGTTTATGTTCTTTCTTCCTCTGTTAATAATCTATCTTCTAAAACAATAGCATGTGCATCTACTGCAACACACCACTGTAATATACCTATTCTCATCTTAAGATTTTTTTTACACTGTTCACATTTAAAGCTATTTTCAGCTTTTAAGAATAGTTAGTATAATAAAATTTTACCCTTTTCTTTTCTTATTTTCTCTAAGCATTATATTTTGGAATTTTCTTTTCTTTTCTTTAACTTTCTTCTCTATCAGATTCTTTTTAATTCTTACTGTACACCAGTCAGTTTCTTCCTCACTTGTCTCCTCTGTTTCTTTTTCCATCTCACTCTCTTTAACCTTTTGTACAACCTTTTTATCAGGTACACCTTTTTGTACATTTTCTTGTATAACACATTCTTATATCTCTTTCTCCTGTATGACTTCATTTTCATTTTTTTGAACATTGATTTCACATTCTAGTCATGAATGACCAGTATTGCCACATTTTTTGCACTTTGTCACATTTTTTTGTTTGCATTATGCTGTGTTATACCATATAAATAATACCTTTTTAATCACATTTATTGATTAAATTATCGTTTTTTTCCACAAAAATAACAAGTCTTTGATTGACCCCTGTATTTCACAAAATCCTTATTACCACAAACACTAATAATATTAAGTACATGCATAACATTATCATTTTCCATTTTCAGTATTACTCTACAGTCCCATCCCGCAGTCCATAGTCCTCTTTCATTATATATTTTTGTACTGCCTATTACTTCTTTATATATAGTTAACAAATGTTCATTCACTTCAACCTCAGTTCTAAACTGGATCATTATTTTTTTTTTGTTTCTCTGTAAAATACTTGCACCACATATTTTGACCATGGATAAATATTTTCCTTTTTTCATATGCACCCAAAAAATTCCATGGCCTGTCCAGTTTCAAATTTCAAAAAACAAAAAGTATCTTTATTCATTAAAAAAATGCTCTTACCTCGTTTGCGTTGACACCCAGAGGTACTATGACAGACTCTCAAACCTCATACCTGTCCAAACTTTTTTTCTATTTTACTGCTCATATGTACTGAACTTCTTTTTTTTTTTTTTTTTTTTTTAATTTTTTCTTCTTTGTTCCTTCTCCAACAGTCTGTGCATAAGTTTTTTTGTGATTTTACTTGTCACAGTCTCTTCTCCTTTTTCTTCTTCTATTTTTTCCTTGATGTCACTCCATGAAATTGCTACTCCATTTTCTGGCTCACTTTGGTTTACATTTCTTTCAAATAATAATCCCATCCCCAACCCCTCGATTGGAGGGTTGTAATTATGCATTTTTCAGAGTTAATCTATTGCTGTTTCAGCTACAGTCTCCCTTTCCTTCACAACCTACTTTTCCTCCAGTATCACTGTTTTTTCTGCACCCACATTATCAAAAAAAAAACTTCTGGTAGTGATTCTACCATTTCAACTACATTTTCAGAAACTTTCATTCCAGTTTCAGCAAAGCCTCTGTGCCCAGAACAGGAAGCCTGTTGTGTCACATATAAATGCTACCCCCTACTACCAAGAATAGGGAAAATTCCCTGATGTTCTGGCCAAATTTCACCTTGTAGCATAAGTACCACCTTGGGTATCCCCTGAAAAGAGGCTACCAGCCTAGTAGAAATAACCCGGACAACAAAGAATAAAAAAAATATGTTTGTTTTCACAGAAGTGTTTACAAAGTCAGCACTCAGAAAGTGGTAAGCTCTTACAAGAGTATATCAGAATTGCCAACAGTATATAAATTTATGGGGAGTCTAAAACTCATCAATAAATGTGAAGTGTCCATAAAATCCATAAAAAATGGTAGTCTCCAGAAAAATAACAAATTTAGATTCTGGGGTTACTGAAACAAGGTTCAAAGGGAAAAGTGCATCTTCAGATTTTACCTTGATGTTATTGATGGTTAGCAACCTTAGCTGATGCATAACTTGGTACCATCAGTCAGAGTAAAGTTCAGGTCCATTTGAGTATGGTTCACTGACAGAGTGGAGCTGATTTCTGTTCTGATAATGTTGCAATTAAATTTAAGCTCTGCTTATACTTAACAAATAATAGAAGTCTGTGGAATTTACACAGCTTGATTGAACACAATGAATGCTGAGGAGTTAGACTGATATTATTTTCTGTACTTTGTTTTACAGGAACATGGAAGGACATAATTCAGAGCACTGTAGGGTCACATTAGTTATGAACATTGTCTCATGTTTTGGTATTTTCTGCATCTGTTTACAAGCCTAAACATGTGGATAAGGTGAAATGGTGGGATATATTTTATGTGAGTGCATATCTGAAAATGAACTTTTGAACAGTAGAATCACATCTGTTGTGACATAGCGTTACTGACAAGGTATTGTACTTGTTCAATTGGCTTTAATTTGCAAAAAAGGAGTCCTTTGATTTGGCATTAAGAGCAGTATAATTTATGTAGGTGGCAGAGCCATCTATGTGCATCCTTTTTTTTCCTTCGTGGAGTTGGAGTATCCCATCAATAGTGACAGTCATCTAGAGGTAATGTTCACAGTGCCAGGTGGCCAGCCCTGCTGCAGTTGTTTTTCTATACCACATACATGCACACCTATGGCCAATTTAGAGTATCTAATCCATCTACTGCATGTCTTTTGAATATGGGAAGAAAGTGGAATACCTGGAAAAAAACTATGAAAATACAAGGAGAACATGCAGACTCTGCACAGAATGTTTCCTAACTGAGAATTGAGCTATAGAACTGATTGCTGTAAAATGACAATGTTACCCTGTACTTCCCTATCCTGTATCCAGGTGTCAGATATTTCTAAGGCAATCAACAGTTATTTTATATCATACTAGTTTAATAAAGCCACAAAGGAATGGGTTAGAAGAGACTTTGTCAGATTTTGCACTGAGCACCTGCCATCATTCCCATTTTTTATTTGATCCCTGTAATTGTAGTGCTAATCACACACAGTACACTTTTTTTACTTCATATGACAGATATTGCTACAAAACTGCGCATAGAATGTCAAATTAAGCAAATGTATACATGAATATTCCTAATAATTTTCAAAACTGCATTGTTTTAGAAAGTTAAGTGTATTTTCAAAACAGGTTTAAAAAGAAACATACAGAACAGAATAATATTTTATAAATAGTGTTTTGCATCTGGTATTTTTGTAACTATGGTAGCAACTGGAATGTGAACACTTCCTTTATAGCATTCTGGGACCAAAATCTGTATTTGTTTTGTTTACACTCACATTTTAGTTACCTGTCTCTGCAAGGCCTTTCTTGAAGATGTTATCAAGCTACAAGTAAACATAGAGAGCAGAAGGAAATGTCCTAAAATAGCACATTGTGCATCTAGTATTTCTGAGACCCTGGTGATTATGACACCATACTTCTATATAACACAAAGTATTAACTTTCTCCCTGTTGATATATATTGCTATTCCAGTAGCAGATGGGATGCTATTTTATCCAGCACTTTTTCTTCCCAGAGTTGGGGCTAAATAGTTTACTTGTTTTATTATTTGTTAAAAAGCTCCATATCAGTAATTGTATTTATTTAGGCTATGTCCCTGTGATGCAGAGGCTAGCATTATGTGCCTGTTATGCACAGCTCCACTACTCAGACCGGCTCCTAAGCTGTATACAGAGATGATATTCTCAAATATTTTAGCATTTATAGCACTTTAAATGAAGATGTAATAGTATCTGTAGTAAGTGAAGTTCTGACGATATCTATAGTAACTGAAGTTGTGACTTTATCTGTAGTAAGTGAAATTGTGACGTTATCTGCAATAAGTATAGCTGTGACTTTATCTGTAGTAAGTGAAATTGTGATGGTATTTGCAGTAAGTGTAGTTGTGATGGTATCTGTAGTAAACAAAGTTGTGATGGTATCTATTGTAAGTGAAGTTGTGTCTTTATCTGTAGTAAGTGAAATTGTGATGGTGTCTGCAGTGAGTGAATTTGTGAAGGTATCTGTAGTAAGTGATGTTGTGTTAGTATTTGGAGTAAATGAAGTTGTGATGGTATCTGTAGTGAGTTAAGTTGTGATGGTATCTGCAGTCAGTATAGTTGTAATGGTATCTGTAGTAAGTGAAGGTGTAATGGTATCTGTAGTAAGTGAAGTTGTAACTGTATCTGCAGTAAGTAAAGCTGTGATGGTATCTGCAGTAAATGAAACTGTAATGATATCTATCTGTAGTAAGTGAAGGTGTGGCGGTGTCTATAGTAAGTGAAGTTGTAAGAGTATTTGCGGTAAGTGAAGCTGTCATGAAATCCACAGTAAGTGTAGTTGTGATGGTATCTGTAGTAAATGAAGTTGTTATGCAATCTACAGTAAGTGAAGTTGTGTTGGTATTTGTAGTAAGTGAAGTTGTGACGGTATCTGCAGTAAGTGAAGTTGTGACAGTATCTGCAGTAAGTGAAGTTGTGTCGGTATTTGTAGTAAGTGAAGTTGTGATGGTATCTGCAGTAAGTGTAGTTGTGACGGTATCTGTAGAAAATGAAGTAGTGATGATATCTGTATTGAGAAGTTGTGACAGTATCTACAGTAAGTGAATTTTTGATGACATCTGTAGTAAGTGAAGTTGTGATGGTATCTGTACTAAATGAAGCTGGCATACTGATTCTTCTTTTTATGGATTCAAATTTGCTAAATCTAGAAGTACATAATATCCTGAGACACAAAATCAGGAACTTAATCTTGTTAGGTCATCAGTCATAACTTGAAATTTGTCGTTGCTTATTTGTGTGGATGCTTGATAGGTGCAAGACTGCAATAATATATGTTCATAACTGAACAGGAATGCTGACAGGTTAAGGACACATCTTTGTACTTGCTTATGGCTCCATTGCAATTACCAAGAAGGGCAAAATAAGCACGTAAGGCAGCCACTGCTGGTATCAAGTAACGCTATCTGACTATTATTATTATTATCAAACGTACAGGACAGACATACACAAAAATAGCTTTAGTACATTTTTTCATGAATACAGTAAGAGCTATGTTGCTCTACTGCCATTTTACAAAACCTATTTGAAAGGGATTTTGTGAAATCCTTATGTGTTCAGAGTCCAGACAATAATACATCAGGCACATTTTGAATAATAAGTCTCTGTACTGAGTAGGGTGTAGTGATCAAGAGAAAGAGAGATGATCACCAATTTGATAACATACAGAATGTTGAGGAAATTAAATAACTGCATGTATGTAGATAGCGGAACACTTCAAATTTAGCGACATACCAACAGAGAAGGATGTCATTTTAAAATTAATTGCCAATAAAGGAGCCAGTAAAAATATGTCTGACCATAAGTTTATTGACATTTGTTAATAAATTTTTTTTTAGAGTTAACTATGACGCATGTGCAAAGATAAAGAGGGTAGTATAAGAATGAAAACTGTGTATACAGAATCTGCAATATGTTATCAATATCATGATGTTATGAAAATCATGCCCTCTGTATTTCGTAGCTAATAAAACAACTGTTTAGCTCAAATTATAGCATGTTGTGTATCAGATTGCTACCTTTGTTTCACTTCCTAGGCCTTAAAAAAATGCCGATGCACTCTTACCTTCCTTGCATTCTCTTGAAGCTAATTTCTTTCTCTATATATAAAATATGCCTTAATGGTGTTTAAGTCAGCCTTTTACATGCTGGAACTACAACAGTAACATTACTTCATCTTTATATTAGCTCTTTCAATGACAATATAATGAAAACACTGGACATCATAATGCTAAATAGTGGCTTAAAGCTGTTTATCTCAGAAGAATTAAAGCAATATAACTTGAATAAATAATTATTTCTCTTATTTTGACAAGTCAGGTGATGACATATATCTGCTTAAAATGTTCATAATCTGTAAAGTAAATGTGCTGCTATTGTTAACTATGTTTTTATATAATCAGTTGTTCAGCCATAACTTGCAAAAATAAATAAAATTATATATGCACTGCTCAGTAACAGCTGTATAAATCAATACATAAAAGGTGTTGCAATAATGTCTGATCAATCATTCATTTGAGAAAGAAATTATTTTCCTTTGTGAATCTGAGCATACTATTTACTGATCAATACAAGAAGTCTACTTTTTATGCTTTTTGATATTCATTTATCTAAAACATCGAAATAAAATAACCCCTACACTAAACACATTCATGTTAACAATGAAATGAACTATATATTTATCATGTCTGGTAGCAGTAGCTTATATTCCTTTTCACTACAGCTTGTCCACTTGTCACTAGTAAAACAATATGGCACAAGCCTTTGTGCCTTCACATCTGCTTACCCTTTTAACAGCAAACAGTAGCCATTCTACATTGTAGGGGTAAACAAATTATGGCTTTTATTTTGAATCCAAGAAAGTTCTGTGTCCATTAAAACAATGGGAGGGTGATATATATATATATATATGTCTATGGGGCAAACCTTAAAAGTTTTTTTTTCAAAAACTAAATATATTCAAGATATATATATATATATATATATATATATATATATATATATATATATATATATATATGTGTGTGTGTGTGTGTGTGTGTTCATAACCTATATAGGTCCAAGCAGTGAGTAAGACATCACTGGTGGACTCGTGATCTTTGAAGAAATGGTTCTTTGGGGACCTTCCAGCTGATAATCACTTCTGCAATGTCATAAAAGAGAAAGTAATAAGTGGATGTAAGAGAAGATGGGTGAAATGCTTACCTCGTCAGTTTATATTTACCCTAATGAAGTCTAAATAGAGAGTGAAGCCTTTTACAAGTAGTCCCTTACTTTCAGTATCCAGTTACTGTGGTACTGACTCATCATTGTGCCCCTGAATAAGGGCATGGAGCAAATAAAGACAATGGAAAAATCACAGTGGTAAAAAGGAAACTTTTATATGGCATCACAACAAACAAAAAACAAAATATATACCATATTTCTTTAATTGTTTAATATATAAGTCTGATAATTTAGAAAGTGATGTATGGCATGCCAGATAGGCTTGGAGATAGGATCTGCTTAAAGTGTTCTAGAAATATTTGTGATGGAAAGATCAGTGTTAACCATCTTAATCCAAACATTTATGTACATGCATATCAAACCCCCCTGACTCCTTGATACAGCACTTCTAATTCAAAGTCTTAGTCTACAGTTCCATGTCCTTTGAACTATTAAAAAGACAATGGGGCATGTTGCAGAAAGTCTGGTCTCCTGAGAAAATGAATTTGGATGGACAGACTGTGCTTCAATCTTATCATGATTTCTGTCCTTCTGGAGCTATTACTTGAAGTGAGCTTGTGTCATTTAGTAAATTGTAGGGGTAACCAAATTATGTTTCTTATTTTGAATCCAAGAAGGTAATATGTATTTCTATGGGACAAACATAAATACTTTTTGCAAAAACTTGCGTGGAAATATATTCAAACCATAAAGTCTAAACCCTGCAGATGAAATCGATGATTGCCTTAAAAACCTCCTGACTATATGGCTATATGGTACCAGAAACTTATTCATCTGGGAGACTGATCTTCATTACTGCTAAATAAACCAGCATAAGAGCTGTAAATGGGATATGAGGCATTAATGGCAGCTAGTGCATGCTCAACAGTGTTGGCATTGTGAGGTACTAGTAAGTAGCCAGACTGCAGAATTCTGTACTAGTTGTAGACAGTCAAGTTCTCTGCCTGTAAGCCACAGGTAAAGGATTTTGTAATAGTCACTATGACATACGACCATGGCATGTACCACTACTACACAGTCCTGAGATGACTGTAAATGTCTGATGGGTGACATGCTTTGCTAGAGGAAACATGATGACTAGACAACATGACAGATCTGGTCACATGCATCAGGACATCTGGTCACAAGTATTGATCTGTTTTCAAACACAGCAGCAAACTTTTTCACCTTTTCAACAAAGTCCTGTGTGTTAACTTCATTGATGATGTTGGATTTTAAAACTGGGAAGTTTGTTTGCTTAATAGTGGTGTGAACTGCAAAGAGCACTACACCGGAAGTATTAAGTCTCAGTCAATTACATTTCATCCATTTTTGGGTGCATTCCATTTCCTTGCCTAAGGAATCCATTACAGAAAAAGCAGACTAATTGTCCTGAGGGAAAAAAAAGAAGGTGAAGTTGAGTAGCATCAGCTCAGCAGTGATATTCTAAGCCTAGGCCACTTCCATATATGATCTCACTCAATGGAAGCATACATATATATACAGAAAATAGTAAAAGACCCAAAATTCAATTAATGTGAGACACCAGGCATGATACAGTAATTGGACATGCAGAAATTATTTGTTTGGTATATCCCAATAAAAAGCAAACCAATCATGGAGAGTACTGAAAGCATACAGGCCTACAGTAAATTTTAAGACTATCTAGTAAGATCTTATGCTTCACTATATAAAACAGATGTGATTGGGAAGAAACAGGATGGAATAACAGCACTGATCTTTGCACAAAAGATCATTCATGACCATTATAAGGGCTGTCTCAGTATCACACCTAATGCAGGACATGAAATGGAAAGAATTAGAAACTCAATACTCCCACAGAATTAAACTTCCTAAATAACATTATCAATAAAGGGACAGATGCAGAGCAGTCATCAGTTACCAAGATTCTCCATTTTAGTTATTGATTTTTCTATCTAGAATAAGGGTCACCAGGGTGTCATTCAAAATAAATGGAAAGAAAGTACTATTTAATGATCCCTTGCACAACAGAGCAGCTTTTTTGAACATGTTGGAATGGGCTGGATAAACATGAGGTTATCAGTAATATCCACAAAGCTGACAACTTATATCTTCTAATCTAGTTGCTGCAGGCGATATCATAAATCATGTAGCCCCTTTCTGGCACTCTGTTACATTAGCCATTGCAAGGCTTCTTCCTTGTTGTATTTCTTCATCAGAAGAACCAGGTATTCCATTTAGATGAATCATCTTCACAACTGAATCAAACTTCTCTTATCTTTGAATCTGGCTGGGGATAAATACAAATCGTTTACTTATCATCTGGTGAAAAAAATCATAGGACAAAGGACTTGCTGTGGGATCTCTGAGACATATGCTTAAAGCTGTAGAGCTGCAATCCAAATCACAGAAGGACTTATTTGGAAGCTTATTAATACATCTTTCACTGCCATGAGAATTCACTGGTAATTTCCTAAAGACAAAGTTTTGAGGGGCACATAGGTCTTATGCACTCCTTGTTGAGACTATCTGTCCATTCTTATGAGGTCTTTGGGACATGGCTTTGACCAAGTATAGTGCTCTGTTGTGAGATTTTCACTATGTGAATGTAATTAATATAACACTTTACCCATATCTGAATATTTGGCATTTTCGATCTACTTTAATTAAACGAAAGTGGAATCCGTCAAATACGAATCCATCAACACATAAACAGCGAAAAGCGATAATGTCGAACACACAAAACCGTGAAATTTAAACATCGAAACCGCAATAGTCGGCCAACCCCACCGACCGTAACATACTACCTATGCAAACACAACAACAAAAAAAACATAGATACACTAATCAAAACCCTACTATTAACCCTAAATTAAAGCACCAAAACCCCACTTGTAACCCTACACTAAACCTTGCATACATTACCTATCTATGCACTTACCTTAAACCGCGCCCTAACCTTAAGGTCTGTAACTATCGCACACTTACCTTACGGAGCTATACCGCAGACGGGCCAACTATGACAATTCAACATTTCCAATTTCACTATTTAGTGCGTTCAACGTTTCCGCATTTCGCTATTTACGTGTTGACGGATTCGTCTTCGACAGATTCCGCTTTCATTTAATTAAAGTAGACCCAGCATTTTCATATAGTCTGCACAGCTTTGGGTATATGAGCTGTACTCTTAAAACAGTTGCATGTAAGGTTGGGTAAAGCAAATGCGACTTCAGAAGCTCAGTAGATTAAGACAACTAATGAATTTATTAATGCTAAATGCTCAGTTACCAGATGCTTTGGATCACTAGAAAAAGAGAAGCAAAACAGCATCATATTGTGGGACATAGGGGTACTAACCATACAGAGAAGTCTTGGATGAAAAGCATTACATCAAAATGGCTATCCACACCATGAATGTCTGAGAAATAGCAAATTATAATGTAATACATGACATTTCTATTGATTCCTAAACATTTTTATTTCATAGAAAGCAATTATTTGTGGGGGTCTGCAGACAGCTGTGTTTTTTTCTATGTTGTTTTTAAATGCCCATTCATTCCCTAGTTTACTGGGAAAGCTATCCCAGTGTTGGAGTGACAGATCTCTAGACGAATAATTCATTCAGGTAGCCATGGGGACACTTTCCCTCGGATTTACTAAACTTCCGTGCAAGACTAGTTTAGTCCTGTACGGAAGCACCCATTTAGGAGCAGGATGGCAGCACACCATGCATAGTAATGAAGGCGCGCTTGCCGAGCTCCTAGGCTTACACAGAGTGTGTATAAGTTTAGGGGGCATGTTTGAGAGCAGAGCTCTAAAAATAAACACACCCCTGCAATGTTGAACAGCAGAAGCTGTTAAGAAATGAACGAGATCGCTCACAGGTGTCCCCATATCCCCCACCAACAAACTCCCACATGTACAACAGCAACAGGACATATAAATTAAAAGAAGAAACCCATCTATAGCTTTAAAACACAGATCAAAGCTAACCGTAGGTGTGCGGGTGTGCCCATCGCTTAGCTACGGTTAATGTAGCTGAAATAGCAAAAGGAGGATAAAAAGCAGGATATGTGCAAAGGAAGCAGTACAGCATTACTGTAGTGGGAAGAGCATTCACATCACAAGCAGTAAATCCCGGTTCGAGTCCCACTGCAGTACATTCCATTTCCATGTCAAAGCACTGTTATGATCAATATATTTAGTTGTATAACCTAATAAATATCATATGTGTAAACTGGAGTAGTAAGCAATGTAATGAATGATAACCCCATACACTTGCTAACTCCACCACCTATGACTGTCGAAAATAGAGCAGTAGTAAGGATAAATAGGCACAACTAAGCAGGTGCAGGTCTGTTTGCATGATGGGAAGCAGTGCATACACAGAGTAAGCAATAGCGAGGCTAGCCATGTGTAAGTGGATGTCACCGGAAGGTATAGTGCTTACCGTCACGCAAACCCACTGGCAACTGAGTAAAAGTGCTTCAACCACTCCGTATCCAATGGGCCTCGTTCTAGCCAGCAACAAACTAAAAATTCCCTGCAAGGCTTGAACAAAGGAGCCTGCACACCCTAGGCAATGTGATTTACCACTAAGCCACTGCAGACATACTTAACCCTGATGTTTCCACAAACATAGCTTCCAGCAATACCATTCAGCATTACAGGACATGTAGCTAAATATGTGGATGTATGTGTATGTGTGTTTGCGTGTGTGCATGTGTGTGTGTGTGTGTGTGTGTGTGTGTGTGTGTGTGTGTGTGTGTGTGTGTGTGTGTGTGTGTGTGTGTGTGTGTACACAAATATATATGATATGAGACAGCACATAAGAATGACATATATGACCACAGGCACCGCCAATGGGGGTGAGGGGTCTCGATCAACATACGTGTTACATGTACCAATACCCCCCCACAGCAAAAACAGGTGAAACATACAAACAAACACAAACAAAGTAAACAAATCACTGCTTCCCAAACCACAGGCATGATACTACCCGCTAAGTCTAATCTACAAACAAAGACAGGAATGTGCCATGCAGGACAACCCAAAATTTCTAGGATTTTTGGATTTCTGCCATTACACAAATGCATCAAGGCACGGCGCGTATGTACCCGAACTGCAAGGTTGGGAAAGCCTGATGATACATGGTCGAGACAACGTACATGATGGGTCCCGAGAAGTGGAGAGTGGGCAGTGTGTAGTAGTGTGGTTAGACCCGACCTGCACCCAGAGAAAGGATGAGTGCTGCGGAGGAGGAGCAAGGGGGGGAACTGTATGAAATTATGGGTCAAGGCATGCAGGTGTTGGATGGAGCGGTTCAAATTGGACCGCCTCATGGATGTAAGCAATAGTGTGAATTGGGCAGAGCAGTCGCCTAATGAGCAGCCATTCCCAGTACGAGTCCCACTGCAGTACAGTCTATTATAGATGGCAAAGCACATCATAACCAATTTTGTTGGTGCAAAACCCACTAAATAACACCAAATAACACATGGTTGCAGCTCCCTACTGTAGGCATGTAATCCATTCTAATTGGCATCATAACTTATTATTGTGCTCACCTCCACCCAGGGGTGTGAGTGTCCAAATCTACCTCCAAATTAAGTGTATATGCACAGCTGTTGCTATAGAAGAAATGGCCAGCTGTGGACCTTCCCTTCAGCTTTCCAGCACATCCCTGGCTATGTCTCGTACTGTCTTTCCCTCTTTGTGCCCCTTTAACACCACTTATCTATCAACCCCTTTTTCTTTTCTTTTGAAACTTTAAAGGTACAATTAGGTGACACCCTCTTCCCCAACTATATTGGCAGAATCTGGAACTCACTACCCACATCTATTACCTCAGCTGTCTCAAAGGACACATTTAAAAAACACTCGAAGGAACACTTCAAGCACACATGGATCTGCACATGCTCACCACCTGGTTAAATCCCCCCCCCCTTGCACTCTATACCCCCACATCAACTACTGAAACTAACACCACTTTTTTCTGCCTCACATACATATCCCAACATCCTTTAAGCCTCACCTATTGCTCCCCTACCAATTATTCCCACAACCTCATATACTGTTACAGTGTCTCCCCCTCTACCTACCTACCTACCTACCTACTCCTTCACTATTCACTTCTACTCTAGCACACAAGTATGGAATAACTAAGTCTTAACCTGAATACTTGAGTGTATCATGTCCACAACTGTGAAAATGGAATCTATTGTCACCTTAAACCGACCTGTTTCAACCGTCATACCTGTCATGGAAACTTGAACTGAGCATGAATAATACCTACATGTTAAGTTAAACTAAGCATGAATAATATGTTACTTTGCTATGTTAAGTCTGTTACCCTCTATGAATGTGAACACCTCTGTATTACTTGTAATGATTAGCTGAGTCTTAATGTGGAGCTTTTCTCCCCGGGCCTCCGCTAGAAATGGACAAGCATCCAGTAGGCATTTCCCAGTCAAAAAATGTAAAATAAATAAATAAAGTAGTGTGGGGGTAAGCAGGAGTAAGCATGTTTAAGCAGTAGTAAGCAGGTTTAAGCCTGTTTGCATGGTGGTAAGCAATGCCTACACTGGTTATGCAACTCTGAAGCTAACACCCTGTAAGCAATGTAATGGCAGGTTAGCAGTACTGACCTCCGTGCAAACCCGCTAACAACTGACTAAACGTGCCTTAACCAGTCTGTATTCAACGGCCCATGTTCTGCCCAGCAACAAAATAAACGGCCTCTGCTAGGCTCGAGCACAGGCTCCACACACCATAGGCAAAGTGATTTACCACTATGCCATGTCAGATATACATAACCCTGATGTATTCAAAACATATCAACCAGCCCAGTCATTCAACAGTACAGAGAATGTATTCCAACATGTAAATGTATTTGTGTGAGTAAATATAGTAATATCTAAACAGATACAACATATCAATAGATGTAGATATCTATATATATATATATATATATATATATATATATATATATATAGATATAGATATATATAAATATACATATATATATATATATATATATATATATATATGGCCAGACATCTGTAGAAGCAATGGTAGATTGACAAATACAAATATGTCCACATGCACCGTTAATGGGGTTGGGATGCCCCAAAAAACATACATCATGTACAAATAGGCATACCCCCCCACAGCTAAACATGTCCACCCTGCAATACACTAAAGTGTAGCAGATCACATAAGCAGGACCTGACATGAAATGTGCACAACATGTAAACAGTACTACAACCCACCTGTATGATGTCAGGCTGGTATTAGTAACATATCATGCAGTACAGTGTGGCTCCCATAGGAAATGTAAAATATGGAAGTTATCAACATCCCCAGGGTTCATATACACAGACACATATATGCAGATACAGATATAAAGATATATATATATATATATATATATATATATATATATATATATATATATATATAGCTATAGATATACATGTGACTACACAGAGACACACACAGAGATATGTATAGTAAGATACATATGTAGAAGGTGCACACAATATGGAACAGCTGCTATGCCTACAGTTAACATCTTAACAACTGGACACTGTATGGGCCACCCATACAAATGACAATCATTGCCTGCAACATATGCCCATAGAGAGGTCATAGAACAAAACACCACACACAGGTTTGCAGAAATGGATAACCTTTATTTGTGTACTATTACAGTTGTATATGCCATGTATTATAGCTGTTCAGATACTGACATCCATATAAACAGAGTAATGCAACTGTGAAACAGTTATACTAATACAGTAGTCTGGAAAGGTTCACAACTGTTGCTGTCCAGGCCAAGCCCTTCAAATAGTACAATAGTAAAGACAGACTGGACCACACAATACCAAACTATCAACAGTAAGTAATGCAGGTGTATGGTCCAGCAGCCTCTATCTACACTCTACAAAATCACTAGGTGGTAAAGACGTCAGTTGACCAAATGGGATGTAACTGTTACATAACTAGGCATAACAAGCACACTGACAAACAGAACAGTCTGTATGGCAGGAGGCAGTAGGCCTGCATTAACCCAATTTATGTAAGTAGTGTAAATATAGGTGAAGTTTATGGTACTGTACATCCAGATACCTTAAGGCAGCACACCCCTGATACCCCCATATTTTGTAACAACCTAGGGTATTTATGGTGCATCCCCCCTAGACTCAATAATACAGGCCCATATACCCCTGTTACATACACTTGCCTCTAGATTGCATAAGGGCACACATGAATTGTGTAGGTGAAGCCCACACATATATGGCCTCAGCGCCACCGTGTGTGTGGGGGATACAACAGCAGTGGACTAATGGCAGCAATGGCAGTGAGATATACTCACAGCCCACTACAGAACAATCCCTGACAGCAAGTCATATGTGCAAAGCTTGGTATGTAGGTGGAGGACAGAGGCTGGGACACAGGCCCATATGTGGACAACTGTTGCCATACACTAGGCACGTCACTGGTGTTACAGTCTGCAACATACCCTTAGTCAGGGAATTGAGGTTAGAAACATAAATGGATGTAGCCATGTACTGATAGCACTCAACACACACTGCCAATGAAATATCTGACATAGGACCTATGTGGTGGACAGACTAAACATGATAGGCACACCTCTGGCCACCAAGAGGATAGGCCCACAGTTGAGAGCTATGCAGACAGACTGCATTCCAAGGTAAACTAGTATGTACACACACACCCTGTAACAGCAGTACTATACAAAGCATAACACAACTCTACTCACACTCTGCCTGCAGTTCTGGAACCTCCTACAAATATGTGGCTGCCCTGAGTGTGCCAGTTCTCCTGTAAGAGGTATTGCTACCTGCTGTCTGTAACACTGATGCCATACACAGGAAGGATGTCCATCACACAGGAAAGGTAAAGGGACCATGCCCACATGATGTGGGAATTTATAGTAGGTGGTTGCCATGACAGTGGTAATTGGAAGTACTACATAGCAAGATGCATGTAGTTAGCAAGTGGAGGACATTGACTGGTGCACAGGCCATCACCTGCTCATGTGCATCACCTACTAAAGCCAGGCTGCAATCTATTCAAAACATCTCAATCCATTTACAGGAGTGAGAGAGAGAGAGAGAGAGAGAGAGAGAGAGAGAGAGATGAAGAGGAAAAAAAAAACGACACCGCTCTTCAAACAAAAAGCTGATGTCACAGGCGTTTAGCCAACTGTCATTCAACAAGACATCATTCCTACAACATGTATGTGAGGTATATATACATGTAATAGAATGTAGTACCTGGTCCATCATAATGGGATAGATTATGTGGAATGATTTATATGTGCCATCAGGTGTTGTGATGATGTTCAACTGAACAACTGCTATGGACAATAGTGTCTGTCCCTGTGTGTAGTGGGCCATAGCCGTCAATTGTGCTGATCAGCACTGACTGACAAGATATAAACCATCATAGTGTGTGTTGTGTAATGGCAAGTATGTATATTACCTGGCCAATAGCTGGTGGTGGATGTAATGCCATTATGATGGACATGTGGGAGCCATGGCCCACCACTGGCAGGATACTCAGGAAAATCTGTAGGGTAGCATCCCTGAATGCCATAGGTGTGTAATGCAGTTACTTGCAATTGGCCCCTACATATACCCCCCTAATGTCAGGCCATGTCTATATGAGGCACCTGTCTGTGTTATAGCAAGGTAGAACAGTGCAGCTGTGCAGGAAGGTGTTGGGAGATTGTGGAGCTGATGTCTGAATGTACCCCATATATAGGTATGCATATGTGCACATATGCCACATATATAATATTTAAAGATATATATGTATATCAGTACGTATGTCCAGAAATATACATTTACCCATGTGTAAACATATATATGTAGTCACATATATCTACACACATATAGATAAATACAAATATGTAAATGTCAACATCTGTACAAACACACACACAAACAGATATGTATGGTAAGACATGTCCCCTATATCACTACCACAATGATGTGTGCTATGTGCGAGGCAGCAGCACACATAGCAATACAGACAGATATCTACAACTGGCAGTGTGTGCACCATGGACGGGTATGTCACATGTTAGCACCACAATGTCCCTGCCTGTGAAGTATGCAATGGGAATATGGGGAAGTATGGCAGATACACACGTGGGGGTGGTCAGGATTGGTAGATATAGAGGACTGTCTACAGGGGTGGTATGTGACACATGTGGTGTGTAAACACTGTGGATGGTGTGTGTGGTCTGTGATGAGGACACCCCATGGTCCCCAATATGGCCACAATGGGAACACAGCTCCCACCAACTCCCACTCACAACAGCAGTCCACGTCCTGAAGGTGCTAGGTCTGGTGGCTGAGCAGGAGGAACATGTTGGCCATGTGAATGTGTACTGGGTGCCTCAGATGGATGTAGCACATCCCTCATGTGTCTGTGGATCCTGGTATGGAACAGACCCAGACCTGAGCTCAGCGGACAGGGACATGTTGATGTGTGGCCGAGGAGGGGGTGGGCCAACATCCCCTGGGTGGTTCCACCAGATGGTATAGCTGTAACAGTATACGAGGAGGTCCCAGGTTGGCACACACATGTGATGTGGCAGCATCTATATTATGTTATCATACAATGAAAACAGCGAACGCTATTTCATTGTACCGATAATATCTAAACAACAAAATATCAAACAAACGCAACAGCAAATTTTTTCCCAGGGAAAAAAATTGCTGCTCCGTAAAAAAAAAAAAAAAAAAAACTTAAACAAATTTAAGTGAAGGGACCTTACCCCTCCACACCCCCCTACTTAAATATACCAACCCCAAGATCACACCATAGTGGAGGAAATGGCAAAGTCCCAAAGACAGCCCACCAAATTTTTTCCCTGGGAAAAAAATTCGATGTTGCGTGACTTTGCTATTTTGCCATTTCGACAGTATCGGATTGACTAAATAGCATTCACTATTTAGTCCATTCGATACTGTCATATAGACCCAATGTTTCTAGGTATCCTGGTCAGATGGGTATGGAGAGGTGGATCAGATCGCCAATGGAACATATACATATACATGTTAATGTGTCACTGTCATAGTACATATTTTGGTAGTAATAGTCTACACAATCCAACAGCATGCATAGAACCCTCCTATAACACAGACTGTCAGATGTGCAGCAATCTCAGAGCAGCCATATCACTGGCATATATGTAACCATAGTGGCCCTGACAATGGCATGCATGTGAATAGTTTGTAACAGGCCCGTAATGTTAGTATCCACACAGGGGACATGGCTACAATCACATAACAGAAGGTGTGGTACACTACACAATCTGTCCAAATGGTAGTTAAGCTGTAGCCATACCTAATGAGTTGTGTGTATAGTCTGTTGAAGCTGATATGAGGGGGGGTGACAGAGATGTGTATTATGAACTGTGGTAACCTTGCCATATGAGTCACTCAGGCCTGTTCCCATCCTCATGTTTTTCAGGCATGATGGCACACAGCCACCTCCCATCATATTCCGCAGAGGAGAATGATGTGATAATAAACCTACTGGTACTGCACTACCAGGTCCTGTTTGGCAGGACAGCACTGGAACAGCAGGAGTGAACCACCCTGTGGAATGATCTCGTCCACAGGGTCAATGATGTCTGCCTTCATAACCACAGTTATGAGCAGGTTCAGCATCATTGCAGTGACCTGCTTTGCAATGCCCATCGGAGTGCTTCCACAGTCCGGGGGGATCAACTTGCCGGGGGGGGCATGCCATCCATCCCCCCCCGACACGTGTGGAGGAGCTCCTGGCCAGCCTCGTGGCACCTGCCCGTCCCGAACAACATCAACCACTGGACCCCTTTGAGGAGGTGGGTGTCACCCACACAACAGCCAAGGAGCATGCAGGTAAGGACACAGGTCACATCAGTAGACCATTGTTGTGTAAATATCCGCAGTGGTACATGTAGATTATGCATATCTGATATGTTATACAAATAATGTGTTGCTGCATTGTAGTGATAATCAGATGTCCAAATCTGGTAGTATTGTATGTATTTAAAGTAGATGTATAGCAGTACTCCGCCTAGCTTATAGAAGTGCCACAGGTGTGGGCACTGACATTGCATCTCTCAATCACTTACATAGGTCCCTCCGGGGTAAAAGCAAAGCAGCAGTCTGAATCTGGTGAGTATGTCTTATGTAGATGCATGCCTAAACACCGGACTTGTAATGGTGATGTAATATTCCATGGACACATCTAACACACCTACCCTGAATGCATGCTGTACATGTGCATGTGTTGTTGCTGTGAAATGCATGGTCTCACAGGGGCGGACATGATGGGGTATTGAAAGGGTATATCACACACCTGCATGACAACTAACATCCTGCCATTGCGGAATGTGTCCACAGGGGGTAACATACTGTTGGTAGATATGGCCTACAGTAGCAACATGTTCTGGACAACACCCATATACAGTACAACACCAGTGTACATACTTGTAGGGCAATGCTAACTGCTGCTGAGATACACTATGGCATGCAGCATTACACTAGTCCACATTATCAGCTGGGGTCTAAGCTGCAACATATGCCGTGCAGTGTATGGGACACTGCAAGCTGACACATATGTGTAGAGCTTACCTGTCATGTATCTGCATAAATGCTGGGGGGGTCTCAGCATGAAACACCAGTGCACTGCAGCAGGGATCCTAAGGATGGTAGGAATGGCTCTATCTGCATATAGTCAGGTCCAGGACCTGTGGCAGCCATAACCCTAGCCACTCTGCAATAGTGATGACATTGTGTGAACACCATGGGATGTGCACATGAGTGGACCTTGCAAGCATGCAGAATAGGGGACATGTGTAGGGTAGGCTGAACATACACTGGCAATTGTGGAAGGCCCATGCTGGTATACCCCTGTCATGAGCAGTGACTGCTGTAGTACACACAACAAGAGGTGTGATAAACCAACACTATAAGGGTGTGCAGACACATCCCCACATGATGTGTATGCATCACGGTCAGCAGCCGCACACCTACTACAATCTGTAGACACTGCATGTGAATGTACAGGACATATGTTACATACTGGGTATGTGTACAGCTAAGATCTGCAGTGCTGTGGTCCCATGCCAGATCACAGATGTGTGTGTAAAAGCGATAACAGTATGTACACCTCCCATAGCCATGGTATGCTTTGATGGTTGTCAGTATAAGCATTTTTGCAGTGGCCATACATGGTCTGTTGATGTTGACAGCTGTAAATCAGGCATCAGGGAATCACCAATGACAGCAGTTTACATATCATCCCAGGTATGTGTTGTTGAAACACATAGGGGCTGTGAGAGGTACAGCTGGCATAACTGACACGGTACTGCACATTCCGCAATGGGTTGGACACCTGTGAGTTGTGGGGCACAGTACATGGCAGGGTGCAGAAAAGGAGCACAGCAATAATGTGTGAGTTTAGCTGAACTGCATGCTGTTCTGTACCATATGTTCTGCATGTTGGCAGATGGGTAATTGGAGGACTATGTGTACGATCATTGTGCATCCTCACCTGCGTGTGTGTGTGTGTGTGTGTGTGTGTGTGTGTGTGTGTGTGTGTGTGTGTGTGTGTATGTGTGTGTGTGTCTGTGTGCGCATCCCAGTGGTCAGTTAGCTTGCTTGCATGGTCACTCTGGTGAAGTGGTGGGAGGTAAATGGATGTATGATGTGTGTGTGCATGTGTGTGTTTGTGAGTGTGGCCATGTATGCACGTGTGATTGTGGGGTGCTCATTTGTCTGTACCCCCCTTTGAGAACATGCAGTACATGGACATGGAATGCCACATTGCACACCAGGAATACCTGTCATGTACTCACAGGACAGCAAATAGTATAATATGGCCTGTAGCTTGGATCAGGCATTCAGAGGGAAGGTAGACCCCAGGTACACACTTAATTTTGCTGTCAGCGGAGAGGTCACCTACAGCCCATGTATGCAGCTCTACAGATGTATTGGGGAAGGAATAGTCAACACCAGGGAATGTATCCACATATTACAGCTGACACTTGATGGGCCGACAGAGAAGCATATCCCGCATGTACTGAGCATTACACATGACACACCAGTGGGAGGTATTACGGCTACAACATAGTAGCCCACACATATTGGGGCCATGCACATCATTCTGACCATACAGAGGGTGCATACCGAATGACAGCATTGGGGCCATGTTACTCCACTACACACAGGTCAGGCAGGTAATGTAGCAGCAGGCATTGTGTTGTGGCTGCTTGTGTGGGCATTTAGAGGACTGTGATGTTAATGAGTGGTAGCAATGTGTGTATGTTAACAGGTGTGATGCAGGATGGGGTAACACATGGACATATACGTGGGGCTGTCTGTAAAGGCGTGGACAGGTAGGTAGTACGGAGATGTGTGTGTGTGTGTGTGTGTGTGTGTGTGTGTGTGTGTGTGTGTGTGTGTGTGTGTGTGTACTGTTAAGCAATGCTGTACAGTTTTAAAGTGCAGTTATTGTTTTCCCCCACAGGTGGCGAGGTGGGTCAGGGTCCGTCTTGCACCCAATCTGAAGTAGGTGTCCATACAGACACCGATGATGACGATGATGATGATGATGATGACGATGATAATGGTGAGGCACAGGTGGGGTTGTCAGGGGCTGACACAGCGCATACATTTGACATCCCCCTTTTAGCCACCCCACCCTTGCACACAGTTACAGTGCCTATACACACCTCAGCACCAGTGACCATAGCAGAGGGACAGCTGGCATTCAGTGGCAGTGCACTGGAAAGTGTGGTAACCATGCCTACAGTGTCCAGTCACAGCAGGCATAGCTGGATGTCTGACAGACTACCACATAGGTATCTGTCTGCTTGGGATGGCATGGTCGACAGACCACTATGCTTTGCCACAGATGGCCTGCACCTGTCACCCCTGAGATTCCGGATACTGGCTAAGGCTTTTGCTGTCCCTATAGTGCCTTTTTTAGGCAAGGTTCAAATAACAAATTTGCCACTGTAACAGAAACAGGCAAGCAAAAAACTGAGGGTAATGCTACTCAATGCTACAAGTCTAAATCACAAAAGGCACTCACTCGAGGCTCTCCTTAAAATGGAGAACATCGATATCTGTGCAGTGACTGAGACCTGGTTCAAGGCTCCAGAGAGCACCCCTGCACTACCAGGCTATAACTCATACCACACTTTTCGGCCATGTAACCTGGACCGAAATACCAAAGGCGGAGGTGTGCCCATATTCATTAAGGATATCCACACCTCCAGGCTAGTTGCTCAGCATAATGCATCCAAGGTTATCCAAGGGCAACTAACTCTGGCAAAACTGCAATTCAAATTGTAGCTTGCTACAGATCCCCCATCATGCCCCAGGATTCCCACTCCTCTTTTCTTGATGTACTGGAAAATATTAGGGTTCAACCAAACACCCTAATAATGGGCGACTTCAACTACCCCATCATTAACTGGGAAAACTACTCGTGTACCAACTCCTTAGCTCAACGCTTTCTGGAATTCATAAATTCCAATGCCCTGGATCAACTTATCCACAGCTCCACAAGGAGCAACAATATACTAAACCTAGTCATTACCAACATGAGTGACCGGTGTTCCACACCTGAAGTCAACTCCTTGTTGGTCCGATCTGACCATAAGCTAATGACCCTTGATATCCACATCCCGCCCCCACCCCCCAGTAAGGAAACCATGGTAAAAATTTTGTCCAAAGCCAACTTCATGCTTCTTAAGACAGAAGTGTTGAACTTCATGACACCCATGCAGATGGACAATACAGTTACAACTGCTGAATCCTAAACAAATGCACTCTATAAGAACTTACACGAGTGCATGGATCGTGCTATCCCAAACAGAACCAAGACACTATCCACCAAATAAAGGAAGCCAATTTGGTGGTCCCCTGCCATAAACAAACTGTACAACAGAAGGAAGAAACTGTTGCAAAAGAGAGTAAAATCCCATGAGTGGAGGAGCTCCCTTTTCAGCCTCAGAAAGAAGCTGAGATCCCTTATAAGATCCTCCAAAGCTAGCTACAAAAATAAAATCACCACTAATTCTAAAGACAACCACAAAGCATTCTATAGCTATGTCAAGAATCTCGATGGCAACACCCAGATCTGCTCTGAGTTACAGCACAAAGACATGAAAATTACAGAACGACTGATATTGCCAACATCCTGGCAGATAGGTTTAGTGCTAACTTTACCCCCCATCACCCCCTAAAGGGCCCGTATCTATACAGGAAGAATGCAGAGTCCCTGTAATCACAACTAGGCAAGTAAAAGCTGCACTCTCTAAAGCCAAAACACAGCATCCATGGAACCAGACAACATCCCAGGCTGCGTTTTACACGAACTGCAGAATGAACTGGCTCTCCACTTAAGCATCATGTTCAATAATAGCCTTGCACCAGGCTTTGTGCCCACTGAATGGCACACAGCAACAGTTATCTCACTTTACAAAGGGGGAGCCACCACTGATCCCAGGAACTATCGATCTATTAGCCTGACATGCCTGGTCTGCAAGGACATGGAACATATCATCATGGAACTCATAAACAAAGACATTGGTAACCTCCAAACTCTGAATCCCACCCAGTTCGGGTTTGTGAAAGGCAGATCATGCCTCCTGAACCTGATTGACTTCTTTGAGGCAGTCACCAAAGCCGTAGATGAGGGTAAGGTGGTTCACACAGCCTATCTTGAGTTCGCCAAGGCTTTCGACACCATCCCCCATTCTGGAATTATAGCTAAACTCACTAAACTAGGTATAAATCCCTACATCACAAGATGGGTTGCAAACTGGCTCACTGACAGAACCCACACTGTAAAAGTTGCAGACTCCAAATCTGACCTCAAAGCAGTGACAAGTGGAGTAGTACAGGGTTCCGTCCTGGGACCTCTCCTGTTTGGTATCTACTTCTCTGAAGTACAGGCTAACACAGAAGGCCTTTGTCTAATGAAGTTCGCAGAGGACTGCAAACTAGGAGCCATAGTCAAGTCCCCAAATGATGTGGACATCCTACAGAAAGGCCTCGCTGAGACAGATGCCTGGTGTCAGTGCCATGGCCTCAAGCTCAATGCCAAAAAGTGCAGTGTCATCCCCTTTGGTAAAATCTCTGTACCCATGAACTACAACATAGGCAGCAATCTACACAACACTGAATGTGTGATAAGAGACCTTGGGACCCAGGTGGACAGTAGTCTCTCCTTTGATAGTCGCATCGCCACAGTAGTCAGGAAGTCCATCTATGTGGCACACCTCATCATAAAAGGGTTCTCATCCAAGAAAAAAAAGGTAATTGTTCCCCTCTACTCGACACTCATTAGACCCATTATAGAGTACAACGCCCCTTTTGGAATGTACCTCACAAGACATCTGCAACAGCTGGAAAGGCCACAGAAATACCTCGCAGAGAAGATTACTGGCCTCAAACAAATGCCCTACACTGTCCCCCTCAAAAAACTCCAGCTTTATTCCATAGCATATTGCCTACTCCGAGGTGATCTCTGCCTAATGTACAAAGCTATGTCAAACCCAGAGCTGTTGGACATGCTACACCTAAAGATATCCCAATCCCTCCGAGCTACATGCTCTAGGGACCTAAACCTTGTCACCACAATAAACAGGACATGCTGGAGGGATAGATTCCTGTCCCAGAGACTTCCCATACTCTGAAACAGACTACCCATCTATGTCAAGCAAAATTCTTCATTAGCACTCTTCAAGAAAAACCTTGATGAGTGGATGGGAAATAGAAAATACACCCCGGGGATCACTTTTGTGTCTCTGCTCGACAGTGGCACAGGAAAATAACTTTCTTAGGTGGTGTAAGCCAGGGAACCTTGTGGGCTAGGCTTACATAGGCCCTTGGGCCGATAGCCTAGTACCTACCTATGAACCTATAGGTGGTTGTCCCAGGGTGCTCAGGGTAGGGCCACTGGACATCATTCCCCTGGCATAGACAACATAGCTGCAACCAGCAAACACATATTCCAGGCTGTAATGGCAGTGCAGGCATCTACTGAGTGTAACACCAGACAGGGCCTTAGGCTGCAAAGGGCTGCACTTGCTACTGTAGGTGACAATCTCCATGAAGTGGCGGCTGCCATTTGTGCTTTTAATGAGCAAGTGGATAGATGGCATGATGAGCTTTTGTACCTCATCAGCCATGGTGTGTCCATGCTTCGACATGTGGTGGGGATGTAGTGACACCCGTGTGGATGTGGCCAAGCAGTACCAACAGCTGGCACTCAGCGTGGTCATGCTGGACTCCAAGGAGCTCCCGTAGTGGCAGTAGCAGTCCTTGCAGTGCGGGGGGGTGTTTTCTACACCACTTCACAGCAGGCCACATGCACATGGTCCTGGCCAGTCCCTGGAGGGATGTGGTACCAGCGGACAAATGTCATCAGCAGGTGAGAGTAGCACTTCAACGCCTGTACCTGCATGTGCCTGCGGAATGCCTGGCAGGCACAGTCCATGTGTCCGTGGCCAGGAACAGTGAACTGCACACCCTGCCAGGTATGGTCTGCAACTGTCCATAAATACTGGTGTAGGGCAGCCACAAGGCAGAACTGTGTGCATGCATACCCACACACTATGCAAACACATCTAGGGCACCTCATACCTACACACACCACAACACCTCAGCCAGCTCCCCAGAATACACCCCTCACCCACACACATGGAGTCAAATGTATGGCCCACCCTCGGCCTCTGGCAGACCAACACCACACCCTGTGCATATAATGATACCTGTGACCCATCCCTGTCATCCATACCATCGATGCAGGGACAGACTGATATGGTTCTGATGCAGAGGGTGAGTGTAAACCAGTGTACCACAGTTCTGCAGTGTAGTGTAGCCGTGCAGCTGTAAGGCATACGTGGCAGGTAGTTTAGCCATCCAGCAATTATGCCGTCTAACTGTTAGTAATACTGCTTGGTTGTGGTCTCTAAACTGATATGCAAGTGTGTTGTAGGTGTGCATGTGTCAGCAATAGGATGCCCTGTGCATATGATGATACCTGTACCCCATCCCTGTCATCTATACCATCAATGTAGGGACACGCTGATATGGTTCTGATCCACAGGGTGAGTGTACCACAGTCCTGCAGAGTAACATGTAGGGTGTAGAGTGTGAGGCACAATTGGCAGATAGTGTAACCATTCGGCAATGAGGCCTTCTAGCTGTTAGTAACACTGCTTGGCTGTGGTCTCTAAACTGATATGCAGGTGTGTTGTAGGTGTACATGTGTCAGCACAAGGTGTTGCAGTCATAATGCACAATGGGGTATGTCACTGTGCTGACACCATGGCAGTGACATATCTGGGATACAATTGAACACATTTCACAGGTTACTATACCTGGTATTGCCTGTGCCACATGGACAGGTGGCCCGCTGAGGCATGTATATCCTGCAACCTGATGTAGACCCATCCACATACATGCACACTGTTACTTGCCAACACTGGGACTAGACCCCTACCTAGCAATGTCGTGATACTGATGTGTGTGGCCTACATTGCACAAACACTGCCTTAACCACTCTGTATCCAACAGTCCTTGTTTTGGCCAGCAACAAAATGAGTAGCGCTTGCAGGTCATGAACTCAGGGCCCTTTACACTGAAGTCACAACACATGACCACTACGCCATGACCACTGTGGGGACAGCTGTTGTGTTACCAATATAACTGTCATTACCCAAACTGAGTGGTATTGAACACTTGCCTTTACATCCTAGATTGTTTAGTCCTTGTCATTAATATGACTGTTGCATCACATATGTTGTTTTATCATAATGTAGACATAGCAGATACATACGGTGGGATACATGTGGGAGGGTATACGCAACCATGACATTTACTCATGACAGGTATATGGTTATATACATATAGGTGCATAGATGTCTACATGTACATACACAGGTATACACATACATATACCTGTATACACATCTATATAGTGCTACATATATATGGCCATGTGTACACCTCTTCGTATGTACATATGTGTACATATCTATACATATATGTATCTATACATATGTGTATATATAGGTATACATATATGTACATATAGATATGTGTATATAGCTATATATGTATGCACATCCTATGTGTACAGATATGCCTAGTTATGTTGGTGTATATTTAGATATCTATGACTATATGTGCATACATATCTATACTGATATACCTACAACTGTTGATATATCTGTAGATACCCATACGTTTATGTGCATATATATCACTATCTATATATGTGTAGACATATATTGATCTGTATATGTATATATCTGGGTGTGTATATGTATATCTATGTACTTATACATACCCATCTATATATGTTGATATGCATATGTGTAATCATAGATATAAATCTGGATGCATATATGTACAGATGTCTGCACCATATGCCCTGGATATGGAGTGTAGACCTATCCCAGCCCCTATAGTCCCAACATCATAGTGCAAGTGGATGTCAAGGTATGTGTAGCAGGTATATTGCTAGACTATTGCTACTGTAATTGGGATTGTTTTCACAGACATGGTGTGTGTGAGAGGTCACATCTTCTTTCCACATGTGTGCCATTGGCTACTGACAGACATCCTAAGGACATCCTGGTAAAGTACCACTGCTAGCATGTAATGCCCCTGTGGACTGCAGCACAGATATTGGCCAATATATGTGGACCTTCTGAAAGATTCCTTTCAGTCCGGAGGTGTACACAGAACCCCTTAGTGCTAAACATGTGTACCATGCATGACAATATGGATGTTAACAGCCATGTAGATGGGTATAACACATAACGCCTGGTATACATATGCCACCATAGGTATGCATTCACACACCTCTGTCTGGCCTGACACATAATACTGCTGGTACAGGGGAGCCATGGCCACATACTACCCATTAGATAGTGACATATATCTGTACAGCATCCTACTGCTCTGTCTGACATACATGACTGTTAAGGGAGACCCGGCAGCAGTACCTCCACATATCTCCACATGACATTTCACTGGATAAGTACACTAAGCTGCTAGACATGTAACAATGCACTGTGCAGGCTACAGGCAGACTGGCTCATCACTGGCCAACATCTCCTATGGGGGAATGCACATGTACCTACATACATAGAAGGCTCTGCAGGCATGTCACACCACAGTGTAAGATACACCTGTGTGAAGGTGCATAACTACATCCAATGTGAACACAGCCACAGCCACATATGCTAAGCTAGCATAAAAGTACAGTATATGGAATATTTGTTCAACAACATCCTCATATGTGCCACTCACAGACTAATAGTACATATACTGGGCTGCTACATGGTGTGGTTTGTTCCACAACATCCTCATATGTGCCACTCACAGACTAACCCTACATATACTGGGCTGCTACACTGTGTGGTCTGCTGTCTGTCTGTGGTATGGGACATGTGTGTTTATGGCCCTACAAACATGTATACCAATACAGTAACATGCAGTGGAGCAGCATGCATCATCAGATAGGATGGGACCTATAACAATGACATTTACCGCAGTCTGTACACAGGCTAAAGAACATGTTCACAATACACACACTGTTGACAGTCACCCCTGGGCTTTCGGATATTGACAAAGGCTCTTGCTTCCCCCATAGTGCCTTTTTTAGGCAAGGCTCAAAAGACAAACCCACCTCCATAGGTATCACAAGGGATAAGAAACTAAGAGTAATGCTACTCAACGCCAGAATTCTAAACCTCAAGATGCACGCACTGGAAACTCTCCTTAGCATGGAGAACATCGATATCTGTGCAGTAACAGAAACCTGGTTCAAGGCTCCCGAGAGCACCCCAGCACTACCAGGTTATACCTCATACCATGCTTTTCGGCCCCAAAACTTGGACCGAACCACAAAAGGAGGGGGGGTATCAATATTCATCAAAGATACCCACAACTCCAGGTTGGTGGCACAGCACGAAGCATCAGAGACTATCCATGTGCAACTAACAGTGGGTAAAACTGCCTTCCAGTTTATAGCCTGCTACAGACCACCCTCCCAAACCCAGGAACCCCACTCAGCCTTCCTGAGAACACTGGAAAATATGAAGGTCTCTCCAAACACCATTATATTGGGTGACTTCAACTACCCAAACATAGACTGGGAGCATTACTCTAGCTCCAACACCCTAGCCCAAAGGTTCCTAGAATTTATAAACTCAAATGCTATGGAACAACTTGTTACCACTCCCACAAGAGGGGAAAACATAATGGACCTGATCATCACCAACATGGGGACTCTATGCTCCAGACCAGAAGTGTATCCCTCACTGTTAAGATCAGACCATAAACTAATCTCACTGGGTATTCACATCCCGACTCCACCCCCTTCCCAGAAAACCACAGTGAAAAACTTCTCTAAAGCAAATTTCACACTCCTCAAAACCGAGGTGGAATCCTTCAAAGCCCCCGGACCTGTGGAAAATATGGCCCAGACCGCAGAATCCTTCAAACGCATTCTATGAACACCTTCAGGAATGCATGGATCATGCAATCCCAAATAAATCCAAGACCCAATCCTCCAAAGGCAGATGTCCTGTCTGGTGGACCCCAGCCATAAACAAACTATACAATAGAAGGAGGAAGCTACTACATGATAGAGCAAAATCCCAAAAAGGGAAGGCATCTCTGATCAGTATTAGCAAAAAACTACGGGCACTCATAAAATTGTCTAAGGCCAGCTTTGAGAGAAAAATTGCACAGGACACTAAGGATAATCACAAGGCTTTCTTTAGTTATGTTAGTAACCTGGGTGGGAATTCCCAGATATACTCAGAATTAGTCCAAAATGACAAAAAATACACCAAACCCACAGACATTGCCAACATGCTAGCTGACAGGTTCAGCGCAAACTTCTCCCCCCCTTTCCCACCAAAAGGGCAAATATCTATCCCAGCAGAGTGCTGCCCCCCTGACATCTCAGATGCTTAGGTAAGAGCCACCCCCTCCAAAGCAAAAAACACAGCATCAATGGGACCAGACGGTGTCCCAGGCTGCATCCTACATGAACTCCAAGAAGAGCTAAACCCAAACATAAAACTACTGTTCAATCTCAGCCTTACTACAGGATATGTACCCAAAGAGTGGCGTACAGCAACAGTGGTCCCTCTCCACAAAGGTGGTGCCTCAACGGATCCTGGAAACTATCGCCCCATAAGCCTGACTAGCTTGGTGTGCAAAGCTATGGAAAGGATCATCATGGACCTCATAAATAAAGATATTGGGGACCTACAGACACTGGCTCCTACCCAATTCGGCTTTGTTAAGGGCAGATCCTGCCTCTTAAACCTGGTTGATTTCTTTGAAACAGTTACCAAGGCCATTGACGAGGGGAAGGTGGTCCACACAGCCTACCTGGACCTCGCAAAAGCCTTCGATACAATACCCCACTCAGGCATTATAGATAAGCTCACCAGCTTAAATATAAACCCCTATGTCACTAGATGGGTTGCAAACTGGCTCAAGGACAGAACCCATATGGTTAGAATTGCTGGAGCCATGTCAGACTCCAAACCAGTTACAAGTGGCTTCCCACAAGGCTCAGTCCTGGGACCTCCCTTGTTCGGTATATATTTCTCGGAGGTACAGGCCAACACGGAAGGACTGTGGCTGACCAAGTTCACAGATGACTGCAAACTGGGCGCCATAATCGACTCTCCAGCTGACATAAGCATCCTCCAAAAGGGCCTCATAGAAACAGACAACTGGTGCCAGAGCCATGGCCTCAAGCTAAACGCCAAAAAGTGTATAGTCATCCCTTTGGCAAAAACAAAGTGCCCACAAATTACCACATAGGTGGTAATCCATTAAGTACAGAAGAAGTAATTAGGGACCTGGGGACCCAAGTTGATAGCAATCTCTCATTTGACAACCACGTGGCCAAAGTGGTTAGAAAAACATTTTATATAGCCCACCTAATCATGAAGGGATTCACATCTAGATCAGGGGAGGTCATCGTGCCTCTTTACTCATCCCTCATCAGGCCCATAATTGAGTACAATGCCCCTTTTGGGATATACCTTACCAGACACCTGCAGCAACTGGAAAGACCCCAAAGGTACCTCACCAAGAGGATCAAAGGGCTCAAACAGATGCCATATGCTGCCTGGTTAAAGAAACTCCAGCTCTAGTCAGTGGCATACTGCCTGCACAGAGACGATCGGTGTCTGGCGTATAAAGCCATGTACAACCCGGAATTAATGTACATGCTTCACCTCAGAAAATCCAAATCCCGTCGAGCCACGCGCTCGAGAGACTTGAACCTCAGCACTGAAATAAATAGGACATGCTGGAGGGACAGATTCATAATCCAGAGGCTCCCTTCACTCTGGAATAAAATCCCAGTCCAGATTAGGCAGAGTCCCTCATTGACTCTCTTCAAGAGGAATCTTGATGAGTGGATGGGAGATCGTAGGTTTACCCCGGGTATCACTTCTGTGTCACTGTTAGACAGAGGCACAGTATAATAACGTTGAAAAAGGGCATAGCAAAATTAATTTAAAATGGGTGGCGAAAGCCAAACACACTCTGGCTAGGCTTATAAATGGCCAAGGGCAGATAGCCTAGTATGAAACTATGAACCTATAAACCTATGAACCATAGTTACACAGACCTCAGTACTGTACAAACGACCATGGAATGTCCTGGTAATGTCAACAAATATTACCCGTACTGTACATAACATGTGTAGCAGTCTGATATCCCCCTGGCTTGCTGTCAGATATGATGACACTTATGATGGTGTACAGCACACATGCACCTCATAATGCACAACATATGTACAAAGGTTGACAGAGTTGTGGCTGGAAGCACATACACAGTGCCAATATTGACATGTTGCTGTGTTAACCTCATACATGTACTGTCGTATCAGGGTGTGTTGCAATATGTGTCCTATGAGGGATATGAAGTCAGTATCTGTCAGGGCTTTCACCATTTACAGACTGCAATCCTCACACTATCTTCGGCAGTTCACAGATATGTGCTCTGTGGGTAGCACATGACACCAAGGGCACAATACACTGCCCAGTCTCTAGACGACCCTGCAGATGCGGATTCCTCATAAACACAGTACTGATATGGCAGGCATTACAACATGTAGGACAGCCATATCCACACACACACTGTTAAACCAACATTACTCCACATGCAATATATTAGCACTTACAGTCTGTATTCAGGCCAGGCACATCCCCCCTCCTGTGTGTTGCCCTGTTTCCACAGTGTAAGTTGTTAGAGGTAAATCCTCAATCCAACTTCCTGCCCACAGTGGATGTAAACAGCCAACACCAAAATTTGTTCCTAGATATTGGAGTGTATTACCATGCAATTGGCTATGGGAATGTTACCACAGCTGTTCCACATGCACTCAGCTAGAGGAGGACTGCAACTGGTGCAGAGGCCATCAGCTGATCATGACCATCACTTACAAAACACAAGCTGCTGCCTAGCAAAGCAGGTGTACATACCACATTCACCAGAGAAGGTGTGGGCGGGACAGACAGAGACAAAGTATGTCAGGGAAGGTGTAGGTGAGTAAAATGTAAGCATGTTTGTGTCACACACTTACCAGTACAGGGTTTCAAACACCTGACTGCTATGCATAGCTATCACATGTGTATGCAGTAATTGCATGCGCCACATAGCTTACATGTTGGTGAGCTGTCCAGATGTATATGTGCTGGTGAGTGACATCTGCAACACTGTTGCAATTCAGTAGGTGTAGCACACGAGCTTGTCCACATGAACAGGTGTCAGTGTCAACACAGCCACACTATGTAAGGGACTCATACACATTGCCACATTTGGCAGGGTAAGGAATACACTTTCTAACCAGTTACCTTGTCACAATACAGTAATGCATAAGTATGAATTGGCCCACAGGGGTTATCCTGGAGTTCTATGGTCAAAGGGTATGTGACAGTGTCTGACATTAGAGAGCATGCTTCAGTATGCCACTGGGGGTGGTATTGGGTGTGAATGTGGTCGGAAGCATCATACACCACACACACACAGACACAGGTTGCTAGTACCGGCGTGCATGTGTGCATTGCTTCACTGGTGTGTAGTGGTTGACGGTGCCTGATGGCTGTACAAGGCTAGGTGAGGCATATACCTTGGCATCAGGCCACATGAGAATGGTCTGCATTATGGCTAAGGGGTGTAGTGTCTGGAATGGACCACACAGGTAGGTATAGTATTCACCATCCAGTCTCCTGGGTTACTGTTGTGCGTGGCCAGTGCTGTGCAATGTTTGGCATGTGGGTCTATATTACAACATCTAAGTGTCAAAACTTCAAATGTTCTAATTTTGAACCCAATTCAGTGAATGCTGACAACATAAAACATTCAGAACAGCAATTTTTTTTCCTAGGGAAACAAATTCACTGTTCCGAAACATACACACAACACAAGCACACCAAACAAACAGCAATCCACACACATACACCTAAAATCTTACATCTAACCCTACACTAAACTGTACATAACCACTAACTATCCACTTACCTTAACCCAAACCCTAACCCTAAGGTCCATCACTATTGCACACTCTCCTCACCCGCTCCCTAACCCTAACTCACCTACCCTGTTCTAACCCTCACATCCACACAATCGCATACGTACCTGACCCGCGCCCCAACCCTAACTCACCTAACCCGCCCTAACCCTTATGTCCACACATTCGCACACTTACCTGAACCCGACCCATAACGTTCCACCACAGTGCTGAAAATAGTGAAGTGACAGAAATGGACAACCAAATTCTTTCCCTTGGAAAAATGTGGTTTTCTGCAGCTTCGCTATTTTCAGCATTCAGTGAATAGGGTTCGATATTAGAACATTTGATGTTCTGAAACATCGATGTTCTAATATAGACCCTTGGCATATATGTGTTCTATATGCCATGACATGGACAGTGTTTGAGATGTGCACACATCCCACATTCATGTACAGTGGCATGTGGAAGTGTACCTGGTTTGTCTGGCCCATGTTGTGTACACAGAATGTTATCATCAGATGTGACAATCCCGCCCTCATGGCAGGGCCAGGTAATGGACAGCTGGTTGACCCTGCACCTACACTGGTAGCATGCTACAGGTATTCCCTGGTGTCATTGGCATCTGTCCATACAGGGCATATGTGTAAGGCATGGTATGTCCTTTGCAGATCACATTTGTTGGAACCACAGTTGTTGCAGGCATCCGGTGGGAAACATACTGAGTCTGCAATTAGGTGCCTATCATACTGCTGGACATGGTGCCATGGCCTCTGTAGGCCACTGCATTCACACCATTGTTACTATCAGCCGCCAATATGCAGTGTACTACACAGATCTTGGCTGTTACTCCACCATGTGTGTGTGTGTGTGTGTGTGTGTGTGTGTGTGTGTGTGTGTGTGTGTGTGTGTGTGTGTTTGTGTGTGTGTGTGTGTGTGTGTGTATGAGACATGGGTTGAGAGTGTGCTCTGGGTAATACTGGGGTTGCCAATTGTGATTTCCTGGCCTTGTTGTCACGTGTATAGGTATGGATATGCACCCATGCCTCTCGGCTATTTCACAGCTGCTTTCCCTGTACAGTGGACATTGTGATATGTACTAGGGCCACCATATAAGAGAATTGCAAAACCTGCACCAGTTGTCACACATGCATACCCTCCTCCACACAGGTTATGAGGTACAAACACACACACACACATGCACACACACACCTGTTATGTCCATAAATAGAACCCCTACCTAACTAGTTTATTACATTACAGCACTACGCAGTTATAGTACACACCATGGTGATTACTGCAGTACTCCTTCCCCAAAGGTGTATATCACATTGGCTGACATCAGCAGGATTGCCAAAGTAGGGCATTTGACATGTACTGAGTGTGACTAGCCTAAAATTCATTGCTCCCTACACAGACAGTGGAACACACACAAAACATCCAGAACTACCATGGTTGGGTATAGAATCTTACCAGGGTTCTGAATCACACTATAGCAGTACACAGTTATGGCACGCACTACAGAGATTACTGGGCTACAACCTTCCCAGAGGTGTCTTTTGGGGTGGATGACATCAGCAGCCTTACCAAGGTAGAGCATTTAAATTGTAGGGGGTGTGCTTACCCTAAAAAGCATTGCTTTCTACACAGACAGGCACACACACACACACACACACACTCACATTTGCCAAGGCTGGGATTAGAACTCCTACTTAAATAGTTTATCACACTACAGCAGTACACAGTTACAGCATGCACCATGGAGATTACTGGCCTATCACTTCCCCAAAGGTGTATTTCATAGTTGATGACATCAGAGTACTTGTCAAAGTTGACCATTGGAGGTTGTAGTTTTTGTGAATGGACTCAAATGAATTGTTCCCTACCCTGACAAAGGAACACACACACATACACACTTGCCATGTCAGGGAATAGAACTCCTACCTAACTAGTTTATCACACTACAGCGTTACACAATTACTGGATGCGCTATGGAGATTACTGGGCTACAGCATCCTAGAGGTGTATTATTAGGTGGATGACATCAGCTGCCTTGCAAAGGATGAGCATTTAGATTGTGGGGAGTGTGGCTACCCTAAAAAGCATTGCACTATACACAGATAGACACACAGACACACTCACACACAGTTGCCATGTTTGGGGATAGAACTCCTACCTAACTAGTTTATTACACTATAGCAATATGCAGTTACAGGACACGCTATTGAGATTACTGGGCTATAGCTTCCCAGAGGTGTATTACAAGGTGGATGACATCAGCTGCCTTGCAAAGGTTGTGCATTCGGATTGTTTGGAGTGTGGCTAGCCTACAAAACATTGCTCTATACACAGACAGACAGACACACACACACACACACTCACAGTTGCCATGTCTAGGAATAGAACTCCTGCCTAACTAGTTTAGCACACTACAGTGGTACGCAGTTACAGGATGCACTACGGAGATTACTGAGCTGCAGCTTACCAGAGGTGTATTACTAGGTGAATGACATCAGCTGCCTTGCAAATGATGACTATTTGGATTGTGGGGAGTGTGGCTAGCCTAAAAACATTGCTCTATATACAGTTGCCATCTCGGGGAATAGAACTCCCATCTAGCTAGTTTATTACACTACACCATTACACAGTTACAGGGCATGTTATGGAGATTACTGGGCTACAGTTTCCCAGAGGTGTATTACTAGGTGGATGACATCAGCTACCTTGCAAAGGATGAGCATTTGGATTGTGGGGAGTGCGGCTAGCCTAAAAAGCATTGCTCTATACACAAACAGACAGACACACACACACACACACACACACAGTTGTCATGTCTGGAAATAGAACTCCTACCTAACTAGTTTATCACACTACAGAGGTATGCAGTTACAGAATGCTCTACAGAGAACACTGGGCTACAGCTTCCCAGAGGTGTATTACTAGGTGGATGACATCAGCTGCCTTGCAAAGGATGAGCATTTGGATTGTGGGGAGTGTGGCTAGCCTAAAAAGCATTGCTCTTTACACACACACACACACACACACACACACACACACACACACACACACACACACACACACACACACACACACACTCTCTCTCACACACAGTTGCCATGTCTGGGAATAGAACTCCTTGCAGGTTTATGCATTTGGGAATTTTAAACACAATAAAATATCAAAAAACTCTTAAATGTATGACACAAGGTTCACAAAAGTATTATTTACCATTTTTCTAAACACAGCTTTTGTATTATTCGTACTTGTAAATCCTTGACATGTCTGCTTGCAAGTGTTCAGTTGGTGGAATAGTAGTGTGGTAATTCCTTGTTTTAGATTTTAACAAACCTTAGTTTTTGGTTGTATTGTTGTTAACAACATGATCTTCCACTTAGGTATTTATTTTTTTACTTTATAGAGAGGAAGAAACTTGTTGTAAACATTTGTAGTATGCATCACAATGTATGTACTATAGTGAGCAATGCTCCTTTAAGTTAATTGAGTGCAGCTTGTGCTGCATGCAACGCCCATCCATTCATTCATTATTTAATGATGAAAATTTTATGACACTTTTTATCTGAAGAAGTCCAGCTAGTCAGCAGGATGAAAAGCACTTTATTTTAATGTTTATGCTGGTATGTTAATGCTGCTTTGCAGTCCATTGGGATTTTGTGAGTTACTATTGTTGGATTAAAGACCGTTGGTTTACCTGTGACTTTATTTGCCTTTTTTGCTAGTTCGTCTACCTTCATTTTCAGCAGTTTGTTCATGTCTGGGAATAGAACTCCTACTTAACTAGTTTATTACACTACAATTGTACACAATTGCAGGACACGCTACGGAGATTACTGGGTTACAGCTTCCCAGAGGTGTATTACTAGGTGGATGACATCAGCTGCCTTGCAAAGGATAAGCATTTGGATTGTGGGGAGTGTAGCTAGCCTAAAAAGCATTGCTCTATACACAGACAGACACACACAAACACACACACACAGTTGCCATGTCTGGGGATGGAACTCCTCCCTAAATAGTTTATCACACTACAGCAGTACACAGTTACAGGATGCACTATAGAGATTACTGGGCTGCAGCTTACCAGAGGTGTATTTCTAAGTGGATGACATCAGCAGACTTGTCTAAGTTGTGCATTTAAATTGTTGGGATTGTGACTACCCTTAAAAGCATTGCTCTCTACACAGTCAGACAGACACACACACGAAAGCACACACACAGTTGCCATGTCTGGGATTCTAAGTCCTACTTAACTAGCTTATCACACTACAGCAGTATGCAGTTATGGGATGAGCCATGGAGATTACTTGGCTACAACTATCCCAAAGGTGTATTTCACATTGGATGACCTCAGCGGGCTTGTCATAGTAGGGCTATGGAGAGGTCAGTGTGTGTGCATGGACGATTACCCATTCATGGAGGGGTTGACATGTCACATGCGGACACTCACAGGGTCATATTTCCCAGGTACATGTATACATTTGCTAGATGACTACTTCCTTGCCCAGTCATGTTGCACAGCTGGCACTGCACCACATAGTCTGTCATGCTGACAGGTACTGTCAGTTGCCTGGTATCTGCAGTGAGTGTCATCTGCACCTCATGTGTTTGGGGCCCTTTGGCTGTGTGCTGGGTGGGACAAGCCTGGATTGCTCCTTGTCACAGTCACCCTCTTCCACACATCTATGTCCGTCTACCTTTGGCTTATTATAGTGTGTTGTCATTACATATATGTCTGTATTCCTATCCACTGTGTTTGCAAGGCATGAGTGGTGCATACTGATGGGTGTCTGCACTAACAACTGCAACTGTCAGATATGTCTGGTCTACTGGTGTTTGCAGACATGGCCATCATGTGTTTAAGTGTGTGAGCATGCCCAGTATGACCTTTCAGTATGTTGTTGCCTTATATTGCCTTCATTTCTCTAAGTGTATGAGCATGCCCAATATGGGTGTCTGTATTGCATGTGTGGTTCAGGTCCGGGTAGTTTGAATTGCAGTGCTGACCTTTGTGTTGTACACCAACAGGTAGCATGCTGTCTCTGCAGGAATCCATCGATCATTTTGCCTTGACAGTTAATACATTTCTGCATAGCGGGGGGCACACCTGACTGTCTCTACAGCTCTACACAGGATTGGGAGGGGCACACCTGGCTGTTACTATATTTCTATGTAGGTTGGGTGAGGGCACACCTGACTATTTCTACATTTCTACACAGGATTGGGGAGGGCACACCTGACTGTTACTATATGTCTACGACATAGGATGGGGGAGTACACCTGACACTTGTACTCATTTGCTGGGACTGTACTGGTATGTCAGGTTCTCCATTTCAGTCTGTAGTCTATCATTCACCTATCATACTGGCTAGAGGCATACCAGTGTACTACAGATCATGGCTTTGGTTGCCCTACATATTACTGTCTTGACTTCCTACCCTTCAGAACTGGGGGGAGGTTAACTATAGCCATCATTCTGGGGCCATGGCACAGGCTCTGTTTGGGTTTGTCTACACCTTTCCTAATGCCTGACACTGTTGCTGGACATGTGAACCGTCCTGACTGGCATGTGTAGGTCATATGGACACACATGTCGCTTAGAACATTTCCTGCAGTAGGTTTTGTCACCCTGTGTATTACTGGCTACTATGGTGACTCCACTATGTGTTACAGATGTCATGGTGCCACTATGGGTGTCTACTGTCTGCTGCCATGACATCCAGCCACCCATTTCCCTTGCATGCTCACATCCACACCATAGCTACAGGTAACAACACATTCTACTCCATATGGCAATTGGTAGGTTGATTGACTTACCTTGTGGGTGTGCCAGGCTTGCGGATGGTGCTGGTGGGCTGCCTATGTTGGATGCACATAGTACACTCCCTATACATGGTTGAACACAGGTAGTGTCATATTTGGCATCCCTTTTACTGTATGTGCGAGTCAGAGACAGGTGTCATTACCTGGGTCCCTGCTGTGTCAGTGCATGTGCTATGCATTGCCCCTTTGCCAAGGCCAGGGCATACTGGGCATGCCTCCTTCTGCCTCCTGGGGCAGGCTTAAGTTGTTCCTCCTCCAGGTCACTCTGTGCTTGTGCAGGCCTTGGCATTAGTGAGGGGCTGTGTGGCCCTGCCCCATGATGTTCCTGCTGCAGCTGTTTCCACAGGATCATATTGTGTAGCATAGTACATACCATAACAATTTAGGTACATGTAGCTGGTGAATACTGCAAGGCTCCACTGGATGAGTCCAGACACCGTAACCGTAACCGGAGCATCCCAAAGAAATGGTCTATTATGTGTCTGGCATGTGCGTGTGCCTCATGATGGCATTGTTGTTCAGGTTTGTGTGCATTTCTGATGGGTGTCATCAGCCATGGCTTCAATGTGTACCCAGCATCCCCCACTAGGTGGCTGTAGGGGATGTCCCCATTGGCAAATCTCTGGTACAGCTGCATCAGATGCCATATGTGGGAATCGTCATAGCTTCCAGGGCAGCCTGCACACACATTTAGTATAATGCCCCGGGCATCGCATATGACCTGGCAGTTGATAGAGGGGATGCCCCTGCGGTTGATGTAGGCCCTACCCTTCTCACCAGGTGGTGCTTTGATGCATATGTGTGTGCAGTCTATAGCACCCACTACCCCAGGGTATTCTGCTATTTGGTGGAAGAGACGTATATTGCTGGTCAACACCTCACAGGTGTTGAGGAAATATACGTGCTCACTGGCATGTGCTGACATGGCATCCAGGAACTAGTGGAATACTCTGGATGCTGATGCCTATGAGATCCCCATGATATCCCCAGTTGTGCTTTGGGAGGTACCTGTGGCTAGTATACCTAGGACTACACATACCTTCATATCCACTGGGATGGGTTTCCCTTGGTCAGTTTGGTGTGACAGGTGTGGCTTGCACAGCTCAACACATTGCTGTAAGAAGTCTCTGTCCACCCTATATCACTCCAATATCTCCAGCTCATGTAGCCCCTGGTAGGTTACCCTGGGTCTGTACACTCTTTTCCGTCTCCTCACTGTGGGTTGTTCAGCAGCATTCACATCCTTACCACCCTCAGCCTCTTGCACATGTTGTTCTATGTTGCCTGCTGCAGCCCTTCTCATTTTGTAGATTTGTTAGTTAAAATTTCCCTGCTTGTATACACCGGTGGAGTAGAGTGTGGGAAAAACTATAGGGGAAGATGTTTGCTTAGTTTATAGTAGTGTTCTGGGCTGGGCTGGTCTGCTGCCTGTGTAATTGACTGATTTTGATACATTTCACCTGCCAGCTAAGCTAGTTCTCCTTGATTACCTTCCTACTGCTGTTTTCCCTTCCCATTGCTTTCCTGTTTAAGCCTTTGTGTGCACCAGGCAGAGTGCTGAAATGTGCACACTGCTGCTATTTCCTGGTTTAAACTCTTTTTTCTTCCTATACGACCCGGTGCGCGCCACGCACACCCACTTCGGCTTTGTAAAGACTGCTAGGCAGGTTTAGACACCGTCCTAGCTTAGCTGTGCTTAGCTAGGAGCAACCACGAGCCACAGGGCTCCAATCCGCTTACAGTATGCCTGACACACACCCCCATGATGTCACCTACCTCCTAGGCTTGCACCCAGCTTTTCATACTCTTACACTGTTGGGAGCTGCCTCACATCCTGGGGAAAACTGGGATTCACCATCCTTCCCCTCATTTGCATAGGATTGCCTGCTAATGCATAGTTGCATGTCTCACACTGAGCCTCCCCCCTTAGCAACCACTACTCACTGGCCATGTTGTCTTCTGCGTGCCTTGACTTGCATGGCAGAATATTTATTTTAGTTAGAATGCTTAATTTAGGTTAATTTTGTTATTTTCCCCCGATCCCATTGCACGCCACTTGCCCTATGCTTAAACAGCTGGGATCAGCTAATAGGAATTAAAAGTTGATTTTTTTAATTTTTGTACTGTTTGCAATGCCAATGGCCTTATACGTAGCTATTGGCATGCTTACTACATGATATGCAGCATTTATTTGGTGCTGTCATAGCTCCGTTTTGGATTTTGCAGATTAGTACTCGGTTACTAACTGAGTACATTTCTGCTGATTGCACTAGTCCTGCACTGACAGTCACAAGCTTCCTGGATCGCAAATTCACCTCATTTGCATGGATTTCTCCTACAAACTGGGTGATTTGCATACAAGAGCTTTGTCCGTGCAAGATTAGTGCAGGAGTGCTCGTGCATGCCCCTGCAGGCTGTTCCTGGATCACACGGCGAACATATTGCCTGCTTGAGCTCCTGCACCGATCATGCATGCCATGCCAGCTTTTGAGAATCTTGTGTTTTCATTGGCATCTCTGCTATGTGGCATTTTTTTTGGATGAGGCCAAACCCCAGCCCCTAGCAGGGTGACATGCTACCACATTACTGCATGGATCCACACTAATTTCCCTTGCAAGTACATGCTCCTGTAAGGTTGTTACATAACCTAACACCAAACAGAGGCTTTGTGAGCTAACAGCCTGCACCAGGGATGCATATTTGCCTTGGTGATCACCCTAGGGGAATGTAGCAGTGTGTGTCCTACATAAGCCCCACTATCTGATGGCCCTGAGGACTGACTAGTAACAGAAAATTATGCACACAGGATTGAGAAGTTAAGAGGGCATAAATGATGCATGTTGCCACAGAAGCTTATAAAACCTGGCTATTTTAAGCACCCCTAGGGGTAAAAACATACATCTGGATGGCTGACATAGTCCATTAAAATTAAGGTACACTTCACGAGACAGGATTATGCTGTCTAATACAAATTAATGACCATTGGTATCTCACAGAGCTGAAAATTTGTACCCTTACTTGCCACTGCATGTATTAATATGTGCTTCAGTAGGCTGACAGTTTTATTGTCCCCTCATAAGTGATGCAGATTCTGTGGTCAGTGCTAAACAGCAGAGCACATGCAACTCAAGTACATCTCTGGACTCTATCTCACCACTAAAAAACAATGCTTTTTACCTCCAATGATCCCAAGAATCAGAGTTATAATTTTACTATTTCCAAAGTACAAAATATATACAAATATTATTTTGATTGTTGGATGAATGAAGTAGTTAGTTACACCAAGCTCTTTGGTCTGACCACTGATAATCTCACAAAATTTGCTAAACTGCACTGATTTAGGCAAATCAGAAAGTCCAACCTTTTACCATGGCTAGACTCTCATATTCCATCTTCAGCTCAGTACTACAGCAATGTGTCTCACTCTGTCTCTTTTCTATTTTGTGCATATATTCACTAACCTAGAGTTAAAACAGAACGTTATATTTACAGTTGGTCACTATGCAAGAATCCATCACCTTTTTTGATATGCACACTGTAATTGCGTACAATTCTAAGCCATTCTGCTCTCCACCTGATATGCTCTGCTCTTCAGCTGATACGTGATGATGTGGGATTATTTCTTGCTCAACCTGCCAATGTTCATGTTTAGGCCATGTCTGTTTTTTGATGTGCTCCTGTAGGTAAACAGTGTTTATTCTCTGGGCTTAAATCTACCACCCTCCATAAGCACTGCCACAATACTGATATTTCCTAAAAATGAATGTCATAAACAAAAGTGAACTCTCACCCCACTTACTGGAGAGTTTGAATTTAAAGTTTGAGCTCATTATTTCAATTGCCCAGTAAGTTTGTACTTTTGTCTCTGTCACTATTTTCTGAATTTCTCAGTCAGCTTATGACGTGTGAACTATATACAGTTAATGGACTAGTGGCTTCTGTCCATGTTTCAACCTTACTCAACCCCACGCAAGTGAGACAGGGTGCACGGACCAAAGCAGATGAATTCAAAAGCACCAACAAAATCCAGCACCATTCGGGAGGTAGATGGAATTAGAACAACAACAACAGCATACCAGTTTTGGCAAAACTTACAGCCTTCTTCAGTGCATTGCAATGCACTGAAGAAGGCTGTAAGTTTTGTCGAAACCGGTATGCTGTTTTTGTTGTTCTGTCACATTAAATTCTAATTCCATCTACCTCCCGAATGGTGCTGGACTTTTTTTGGTGTTTCTGTTCATATTTGCCACATATATTAGGTCTTAGATCACTGGACTACTCCCTTGCACCTGCCCATGTTAGACTCTGTCTTGGCTCTTATACTGGCAGAGCCACACCACATACTAACCACAAGTCCATGGCTCAGACCTGGAATTGGTATGCTGTTCTCCAAATGGCACTTGAACTGCTCTTTCTCAGAATGCTTTTGCATAGAACGCTTTGGAAACATTGGTCTGATCTAACTGATTAGTTTAACGGAAGCACTGGTACAATTATTAATCTGTCATGGGAATTGTAGTAATATTATTAATAAAGTATTACTTGTTTTGTTAAAGAATTCTCTTTTCAGTATTCTTCTAACTGTTATAGTCTTATTCCTAAAAAAGGAAAATATACCTTTAACCTGCAAATCAGAAAGCATTGTTTTGCTAGTTAATTTCTTTACTGGTTAGGTGAGGAATTTTCCAGTATTAATCATAGTGTTGGCCGTAAAGCAGGTTGATTCTCACAAAGATGCTGTTCATTGGTAGGTATAGCAAATTATTTTTTTTTGGTTGTATGTCTACCAGGCACCTTTTTAACTAAGTGCCTGACAAACTGCCAATAAATTTAGCACTCTTGAACATTACACTGTTTCCAACAATAGATCAACATTCATTCATTTATTCATTAGCCACTACCTACTTTATCCAATTTAGTGTTTTGGAGGAGCAGAAGACTATCCTAGCACTCAGTAGGCACAGGGCAGATAAACTTTTCCTGGACAGAATATCCAGTTGTCACAAGATGCACACACTCCACACACAAATACACACACACACACACACACACACACACACACACACACACACACACACACACACACACACACACACAGTCACCCACATATGACCTATGAGCTGTATTCCTACAGGCAACCTACAACACTTCTTTTGGATATGGGAGGAAATTGGAGCATTCCGGGTAATCCCACTTGTGCAATGGAAAGAAACACAGACTCCATGCATTTATTAACAGAACTCTGAATTTTTGTTCACCATAGGTATGCTGTAAGGACCAAGTGGTAACTCAAAAGCAAGCTACTCAAACTTTTAAAGCACAGCCAGAGAATGGAGAAACTTATGAATCTCATTGTTAGTGTGATGCATTCATGCCACGCTTCTAAGTTGTTTTACTCATCAACTAATATCTATCTTCACCTGAGGTCATTTGTGGTTCTGCTTATTGGTGTTCATGCATAGCTGGTGTCTGCTTTTCCCACTCCTGCACTTAGTTAAATTCAATTATCCATTGCTGAGTGATATCTATACTCCTAATCCATGCTCTTATAATTAAATTAAGAGGGTATAAGATAACAACTAGGTCATGCCTTCAGCCTGCATAGTACTTGTTTAACCAGTTGAAGTTTCCTGCCCTCAGCAGTTACTTTAATTACAAGTGTTTTAAAGTACGGGCACTGTATGAAGGCACTATATCACTTCTCTTCTTTTCATTATGAGTTATTTTGTTTTATTTTATTGATGTAGTTTATAGCCGTCTCTCACATATTGTCTGCAGGCAAGTCTATAACTAAGTAAGTTAATATACATTAGGTTATCCTTTACAATTCTGCCTATGTCCTCTCCTCGTGCTGTCTCATTCCTTAAAACTGCTAGTTTTCTCTGACCAAGGGGACCTTTCAAGCTGCTCTAGATAGATTTGAGCTAAAGAAAATGAAAGTCATTAAGTGAAGTACAATCTTATTGAAGTCATGGAAAATATCTGAGAGTTTGAGCAGAAGAAGCTGTACTGGTTTTTAGTTTATATGGGACTAGCTAAATTAAATCTCATTATCCATACACTATTAATGGTGCTCACTTCTGCACAGAAGAATTCAAAAGGGAATTCATAGGAGTCACATCTGAGAGTTACTTTTCAAAGCATAATTCTTTTCCCTACACTAAAGTAGTCCTTACACTGTCCTTACCTACTCTGCCACCATCCATTCATTTGACCATTAGATTACACTACATAAACCAGTTACTTCCTAACCCCTAGCTTCTTGTGTTTGTGTTCAGTAACAGAAGCTAAACTATTTCGACTTTGTACCGCTGTGCTAATTGCTGAGCACTAGCTACAAAGTGATTGCTGCCTGAATCAAAGGGCCTCTGAGTTCAGGTCACTCTGTTCACATATTCCCAACTTCATCTACCATTTAGCATCTTCCCAACCCCTTCCCTCCCATACTGCTTTTGCACTATAACCACCCCTACTTAGACTCTTTCCCTCCAAGCAAATCACAAGCAAAACTCCATCTTTAATCCATTACATTGATTTCCTCTCATATACTACAAACAGATTAATATTTATCTATCATCTCTTCTTCTGTTACACTTCCCAGTCTTTCCCTTATCTCACTCTACTGCTTACATGTCTATGTGCTTAATCTCTCTACAGCCATACATGACAAATCAGTGATTTCACATTATTACCCTTCCAAACACAATAAATCACTCTCTGAACTTCTCCTTATTACTCTGCCTTTCTTTAATTGCCTCACTCCCATAATCATTTCATTACATAAAGAAAAACTTCTCCCTATACCTCCACAATACTATTCCTCCTTACCTCCATCACTCTACTCACATCCTAGTTTTTTCTCTCAGTACTTCTCCCATTTTGTCAGATCACCTCACCTAGTCATGCTTCCTTATGACAACCGTAATCCTCTATTATTTCTAACATAACTAACCTCCTATTATCTACAAAATAAAACACTACCACCTCCAGGCACCCTGAAAACACCACCAACACTATCTCCAGACTTATTCTCCACAGCTCTCATTCATCTTTTCAAGCTCAGCCATTCAACACTAAATCCCATTTACATAAAACTAGGATTTGGGATAAAATCCAAATGTAAATGCCCCACCCCCATCTTACACACAGTCCTGACTATTAAACTAAGTGGAGATGTCCACATAAACCCTTGTCCTTGTCACAACACACCAGCCTCCATGATTTATAGCTGACAGTCCTTTTCATATCAATCCACTAAATCATTCAGCCTACATCTTTTTTAACATACATTTAAGAAGCAATACAAATAAACTAACATAGATAAAGCACAATATGAAAGACAAGGACATTTTAATTCCAAGATAATATATTATAAGACAAGTTAGAAGCAACAAAAGGGAGATTATGTTGCTATACTTTACACCAAATCCCTTAACTCTTCATCCCTTAATACCCGCTGAAATAAATAATGCTGAAATCCTCATGTCCATTCTAAGATTAAGTCAACACAAATCTTTGTGCACAACAGGGATTGATATTCCTTCAAGCAATAATACAAACAGAGTAGAATTCTTCTTCTCCTGACTGGCTTTCCTCAAATATTCCAGAGGAATCTATCATAATGCGTGATCTAAATACTGACTGGCAGACCATAAGCAATGTTACCTCTTATGATGCAATAAACCGATATGGGCTAGCACAGCGTATTACATCCCCAAATAGATACAATAACCACTCTGTCAGGAAATCCACCCTAGAGTGGATTCACAATAAGATCCTAAACAAAATTATCTCCTTTGTTGCTCTCCCAGACACCCTAAGGGACCACCTCCCCACTTTCTCTATAACAGACTACCACAATGTCCATAAACTCCATTATTACAAACAACGTTTACAATCTGTTCTCCTTCCAAAAAGTTGTCCTCAACTCAAACTTAAATTAATATACTGGAACAAACTAATAACCCTTCAAATAGATAATGCTGTCCCTCTGTTCAACACTACATTCCTCAATATTCTAAATCTACATGTCTATAATAATATAATAACCGAAAGAGACAAAGCAAATCCATCACCCTGGCTCTCCAGACATGCCAAAAATGATGAACCATAGGGACAAAACACGAGCAACTTTGTCAATAAACAAGTCAGAGTCTAACCTGCAAAAATATAAATATCTTAGAAATATACTTAAACAAATGATTAAATCTGACAATAAATCACAGTTTTCACCAATCTCCAAATTTTAAGTCAAAAGAACCCAACGCTCTTCTGGCCTTGGGTCAACCGACTACTAAATCCTGACTAAGTCACTGAACCTAGCCCATCTGACGTCACTCAGTTAATTATAGGTTCATAGGTGTGTACTAGGCTAATGGCCCTGGAGCCTTTACAAGCCGTGTCCATAGAAGTGTCTTGGCATTATGCCAGCCAACGTTAGTTCCCAGTGCTTCTACCAAGTAGGGCCACTGGAGTGATCCCCAGAGTGAACTTTCTATTTCTCATCCACTCATCAAGATTTCTTGATGGTGCTCTGCTTGACATGTGTGGGAAGTCTATTCCAGAGCATGGGCAATCTCTAGGTTGTAAACCTGTCCCTCCAGCATGTTTTTTTTGATTGTGGTAATGAGGTTGAGGTCTCTGGAGCATGTGGTGTGGAGGGATTGGGATTTCTTTAGATGTAGCATTTCAAACAGAGCTAGGTCATACATGGCTTTGTAAGTCAAGCAGAGATCGCCCCTTAGTAGAAGATATGAGACTGAGAACAGCTGGAAGTTTTTGAGTCTGTCAGTGTAGGACATATGTTTAAGGCCTAGGATCCTCTTCATGAGGTACTTTTGTGCCCTTTCCAGATGTTGCAGGTGACTAGTGAGGTACATGCCAAATGGAGCATTATGCTCGAAGATTGGCCTAATGAGGGAAGAGTAGAAAGAGATGATGACCTCTTTCTTCCTGGATGCAAAATCCTTGGTAATGAGATGTGCCACAAAGAAAGACTTTCTGACCACAGTGGCAATGTGGTGGTCGAAGGAGAGGTTGGTGTCAACCTGTGTCCCCAGATCTCTTATAATGCCTTCAATGTTCAGTGGACTCACATCGATGTGGTAATTAGTGGGAACTGAGTTTTTCCTAAATGGGATGATGACGCATTTTGTGTCGTTAAGCCTAAGGCCATGGTTTCGACACCAGTCATTGATCTCTTTAATAAAATGACTTGGCCTCCCAGTTCAGTACACACTATCAACTCGGTACCCTTTCTCCTAAATTTCCCAACTTCCATTACCCCAGAACCTTACTTTAAACCAACACTCCACAATAAAACATTCTCCCTGGAACTCATCTTCACTTCTTCTAAAACTGAAAAACTCTACTGATAATCCAAATATCGTAGCAGGAGAATACATCCTCCTGATGAGACATTAAACTGAGGCCCCATCTGCTTGACTTGATGGTAGCTCAGGTGGATGTAAAAGATCCCATCATACTTATCGAAAAGAGTAGGGGAAGTTCCCCAGTGCCATGGCTAAATTTTCCCTAGCCATTATGAATAACATCTCAGGTCTCCTTTGAAAAGAGGCCATTGGCTATGTGGGACAAATCCAGTCAGCACAGTGTAAATAAATAAGCAATAAGTAATAATAAAAATAATTAAATGGCAAAAGATGCTCTGGCCTGTCCAGTTTTGGTATTAATTAACAGATCTAATAAAGAAAGCAATGTTCTAAGCCTATGGAAAAAATCTTATATCTTACCCTTACACAAGGGATGCACTTCCACAGATCTTACCAACTGTAGACCAGCAGCCATTTTAATGTCACTCTCAGTTCTTGAGTAATGTATCCACACATGACTGCTTTCCTTCATTTCAAACAATAATCAATCTCCAACACAACATGGCTTATGCCCTAATTCTGGCACTACCACAGCCAAACTTTATAACCCCTATAAAGCAAAACAAAAGTAAGGGGAACCTATTCTCCTCTCTCTTTCTTGACATATTGAAGACTTTTAACACTGTTTCACACACAAAACTACCACAAAAATTGTCCTCCATGAGTCTCGCAGCTACCTGCCCTGCTGACAATAGACTGTTAAATGGCAAAACAACATCTCCTCTTTTCTTCTCATAGCAGTGGGAATCTTAACATGCAAATATGCAAAAATCATCCAATAGGTGGATTACTACACTCTGATCTGTGCTGCTAAAAAATAGGATTCTCTTATCTCTATCAAAACATGGCTATCTGATTTCCAACTTCCTCTAAGCCCCAAAATATCCAAACTCATCCTACTCACCTCAAAACAATTTTCTACCCAGAAATCCATCTTCAACCTAGCCTCCACAAACAACATAAAATTCAATAAGTAACCAGCACTAAGCTACTTGGTGTAATAACTGATGACAACTTGATATTTCACTACCATGTAAAAGATGTAATTTAAAAAAAATGATAAAAATTGGCACCCTCTACTGGATAAAAACCTAACCTAACAGACAACGCTAGAAAATACATTGCTTCAACTTTCCTGTTTCCAACTCTCCTCTCTGTAGCCCCTGTACTCTTGAATCTTCAGGAAATCCAAACTGATCTCCTTGAGCAAAGCTAGAACAAAGTAGGCAAATTTGTTGTTAATGTGACATAGCCATCTCACTTCTGTGTAGCACTAAAGTAGCTATGCCAGCTAGAACTTCCTAACTCTCTGACTCTGTCTCAGCTACTTACCACAAATAACCTTATTCACAAACCTGAAAAATGCCCTAGCCTAACTCACATCCTTCAGCACTACTCAATAAATAGGCCTCTTTGCTCAGCAGATAAAAAAACTACTCGTAATAGTTAAATCCAACAATTCTGCTGCTGTCTTTCTTTGTTCCTCCTGCAAGTCTAAAATCTGGAACTCTATCCCCTTTCTCTTCAACATATATCTCTTGTAAAATTAAAACAACACCTAATGAACACATGGCCTTGTTCTTGACTCCTGGCTAGACGTGAATTCCTATCCAACCTCATAGTGCATAGTAAGCTATGATACTCCTCACATTACCTATGGACACTGTACTGGTATACTATATCTACAGCCTGTGTCTCCATTATTCTTTCTCCCTAAACTACTCACTTTCTGCTTCCCTTTCCTTACTACTTCTTATTGTTCTCCTCACATCCCTCCTTATTTTTTAAACATATTCTGACTCACTCCCTTAATTTGTCTCTCCCCTCTTTCTGCAACGCCTTTCACATCACATACTTTCTGTATCTCTCTCTTTCATCATCATCATCATCGGCTCCCTTTTCCCCATTTTCTACATGGGGTCGGGGTGTCATGTTAACTGTCGCCATGCCTCTCAATTCAATGCCTGACTGTCGCAGATCTTCTCTCTCAGAATCCACCCACCTCTTTGCTGGACGCTCTTGTTTCCTCTTACCGTCTTCTGTCTGTCCCAAATTTTCTTCACCAGATTGTCTTCTTCTTTTCTGCACGTGTCTGAACCACTATAATCTCTTCTCTTTGATCTTTTCTGCAATTGGAGCTGCTTTTGCTTCTGCTCTGATGTCCTCATTTCTTTGTCTGTCAAACAGCGTGCATCCTACCACCCATTTCAGGTACTTCATCTCCATCACCTCTAACGTTCCCATCTGTTCTGCCTTTACTGTCCAGGTTTCTGTGCTATACAATAGTACTGGTTGCACCACTGTTTTCCACACCTTATTTTTCATCTTCTTTGGCATTCTTCTGTCATAGACTACACCTGACAGTCTATGCCAGTTATCTGCAGCCCCGCTGATTATAACATTGACCTCTTCATTCAGTCATCACTTCTCCTCAACCACTCCCACCAGATACTTGAAGCTCTTAACCTGTGCCACTATCGTTCTTTCTATCTTGGTTTTCAGCTTATTCTGATTTCCCCAATTTGCTGCCATTACCACTGTCTTATCTGTACTTGCTTTCATCCCATGTGTCTTCAGTTTTGCAATCCATTTCCCTATCCTTTGCTGAAGTTCTTGCTCAGGATCTCCTTATAATGCCACATTGTCTGCATACAACAGCTCTGTTGATCTGTCCCCTCCAACTTGTTTGCTTATGTAGTCCATCACCAGTATAAACAGCAGTGGGCTCAGAGGTGAACCGTGATGTATACCCACTCCCACTGGGAACCCGTCTGAGAGACCAAATACTCTTTGTACTTCAGTCATTCAGTCCTTGTACATAGCCGGAACTAATTCTACCAATGTTTCTGGGACCTCGAACCACCACAGTACTGCCAAAAATCAGCTTTCTTGGGACCTTGTCATATGCTTTCTCCAACTCTAGAAATGTCTCTATCTCTCCACCCAGCTGCAAACCATACAATGGCACTTTACAGCCTCTCTTCATGACAGTAATAGTTTATCTTCTTACTCAGCCTTCCCCAAACTTCCTTTCACTCACCTCATCTACTAACTGTGTTTAGAGAATGGGTGACCTGTACATCAGCACTGTGACTGGAGAATGGATCTTCTCCAGCAGGGTGTTAATTTACAGGTAAGCCCGCTGAAAAATGAGTCCACGGCTTCACAGCAGCATATTAAGCTGAAGTGGATGTCATACTGTATTGTCCTCCATTATTTTGCACTTGCTAAGCAGCGCTTTTGCTGTTTAGTGAGTGTAAAATGAAATAAATAAATAAAAATAGAAACGTATGTTTATGTCTGTGTGTGCGAGTGCATGAAAGTGAGAGTGTGATCAGTTGAGACGTTATTTTACACTCGCTAAGCATCAGTTTTGCTGTTTACCGAGTGTAAAAGTAAAAGAAACATAAAAAGGAAAAAAAAGTGTGTCCGTGTATGTGTGTTTATGCTTCTGTCTGTGTGTGTGTGAGTGCATGTCTGTGCGCGCGCACATGTGTATGCATGTAAAGAGTGAGAGCGATCGAGCAGTGGCAGAAGCAGCAAACACATTTGCATACCTCTCAACCTGTTAGCTCAAGATATCTGGATAAAGGCTAAAATAAGGGGGAGTAAAGGCAAAAAATAGGAACATATTTAAATATTGCTCTTATAAAATTACAAAGTTGCTTGAATAACAGGATCTGGGTTAGCATGGATTTTCTAAAGGAAATAAAGTCTGAAACTCAAATGTTTGTCATTATTTAGTGACATCAACCCCTGATGACTGAAAAAAACTCACATTTTAGGAATAAAGGACCAAAAAATGAAGTAGATATATGGATATTTTTTGAAAATGTTTTATTTTATTTGTAAAAATACTTCCTCCAACACCATTTACATATACTACAGCAAGTTTGAAACATTAGGCCGAGAAACTATTTTACATCGAAAAAATATATATAAAAAATAATACAGTAATAAAAAATAAATAAGTAAGTAAAACACAACATTTTTACAGACAGACTATTCTCTAACTGCAATAATGCCTTCCAGGGTATGTGTTACTGTTTAAGTAAGACATTTCTAGGCCTTATAGCGTTCCTGGGTGGCCATTATTTATACAGTAACACACACCCAGGTGGTCATTATTGCTCGCATATCAAACTCTACCACATGTAATGCATACATACATACAAATATTTCAAGGATGGGCATTAATGCCATTCTATCTTGCCAATATACCAGAACACTTGTTCCCATAATAAGTGTCGAGGCTGTTCTTAAAAATATCTGAACTAGTACTTGCGTTAATGTTATTTGGTAGTCTGTTCCATGCATCAGCTGCTCTCTCAGAGAACCAGCTAGTACACTTCTCATTCTTATAAAATCTTCTGCATAGGTTGTCTGATAATTCTCTACTACTGTTTGATAACCCCAAACATTCCCAAAGGTAGTTGTCTTAAAATGCCCTATATACCTGAATAAGATCTCCTTTTAGATATCTATAATTAGCAGTGTACAAGTTCAGCTATTTTAGTTTTTCATAATAACTTAAATTTTCACATCCATGGATGCCCTTGGTATATTTCTGCTGTACTCTTTCCAATTTATGCATGCTTGTTTTCTTACAAGGTTTCCATATTGTTATTCCATACTCAAGTTTAGGTCTAATGGAACTAACAAACAATGACTTCATCATTTCTGATTTCCTAGACTTTATAAATCTTTTTATACAACCTATAACTATCATTAACCAATTGGTTGATATGATTAGAAAAACTCATACCTGGATCTACCCATATACCCAGGTCCTTTTAAATGAGTCTACAGTTTCAATTACCATGTGCTGTATTAAATATTCAGCTTTTAATTTATGTCTGCAAAGTCTCATATGCTTAGTTTTTGATGTATTTATCAGCATTATCCTGTGCCCAAATTGTCAATTTAGTCACGTTCTTTTGCAGACATGCATTATCTGTAACACATGTTATCAGTTTACCCAATTTCAGGTCATCTGCATATAGACTATAGAACACCTCAGATGAAAAAGGTAGATCCGGAAGATACAATCTAAACAAGTAAGGGCCAAGGACAGAGCCCTGTGGGACACCTCGACTGTAACCAAGAATTTTACCTGTCCAGTTGCTGTATGATACTTGCATATCCTATTTGTAAAGCCATTCAACTATCCATCTTATCAAGAGTACATCAATACCTAGTTGTTCTAATTTATTGATCAGCGTTTTGCATATGACCCTGTCAAATGCTGAAGTTAAATCTATATAAACTACATCAGAGCACAAATTTTCATTCATAGCTGTTATTATATTGTTATAGTGTTATAGAACATCATGTTACAGGTAGTAATAGATCTATTTTCAATGAATGTATGCTGATATATGGTTTCATGACCTAACCTGTCCAGTTCTGACTTATCCAATATTACCTTCTCCATTATTTGTCCACAACATGAAAGTAGACTTAAGCATCTATATGACTCTGGGTTTGTCCTACTCCCCTTTCCCTTAAAGACAGGTTTAATAAGAGCATGTCTCCAATCTTAAAGAGTCTCTTCATATTTATATGACCTAGTGAATAATAAATATATGGTACTGTACGTTTTTGCTAAAGTGTTCTAATTATTACTAATTATATCTCCTCCCTGTGCTTTGTTTGGATATAGTTTGTGCAGTTCTTTTTCAATACAATCTAGTTGGATTCTAGTATCTGAAGTTAACTGGATGTCAGTAAGACAACTTATCACCTCCATTGTAGAGCCAAACTGTTTTGCATATGATTTTGCAAATATATATATATATATAATCTGTTGTGTCTGAGAATAATTTTAGAATCTGTACAAAATGTATTAATGTATATGACTTCACTCCTTCCACATCTTATGTATCTATAAAAAGTTTCCTATTATTCTCAATATCTTTATATAAGTTTTCTTCATTTTTTTCTTGGTCTTATCTCACACTGTGCTTAATTTGTTTGTCCAGTTTGTTTATTTCAGTTTTCAAAGTTGTAGTTAGACCTGTCTTCCATTTTTTATATGTTTTGTCTCTCACCCTATTCAGGTATCTTGTTCTTAAGGAAATATATCTTCCTGACATTGCATGCCTAGATTCTGATGTTAAACATTTTTTTTTATTTTTTGCACTCAAACAATTTCTCTTTCAAAACTTTCAACATTCTATCTGCAGTTGTTCCACTGAATACATCACTCCAATTAGTTATTACATAGGGGTTGTTTTGCTTCCATATAATCTGTGACTAATCTTTGTGCACTGGTTGAGATTAAACTTTGGCAGAATTATCTAGCACCAAATTAACCTTGCTAACCCCATTAACACTGCACATCAATGGTGGTAACACTTGAGTTGAAGTAATAGTAATTTCTTTAAGAACATAAACAATGTCTAGTATTTTCCATTCCCTGGTAGATTGTTTTTGCAATCTGAAGCAATTGTTGTTCCTGAATATATGTTGTGAACAATTTCCTTACCGATATTGTTAAATCCATACTATTCCAGCCTGTTTGCGGTAAATTTAAGTTCCCAGCTAATATTATTCTTCCCTCCTGTGTTTCATACAAGAAATATATGAATTTCTCTAGGTCATTTGTACTTGACTTTGGTGGTCTATACACTCCAACAATTGTTATATGTTCCAATGTTGTCTTTATTGTCACAGTTACACAGTCTATAGTGTTGGTGTTATCACTGAACATGTAATAATCACATAACTATCTTTAATCCCTATCATAACACCTCCACCTGATTTTTTGTTAGAATGTCTGTTACAGTAAAAACATTTATACCTTGACAGAACTGGTTTCCAGTTACTGTTTTTAACCATGTTTCACAAAGAATAACAACATCAGTCTTGTAGGAACATAGTAAATTATCAATGCTCCTAGCATTAACAATCAGCAGAGATGCATCAAATGTTGCTTTCTGTGAAATGTTAAATTGTCGACCTGGCAAAATCCTGCCTAGTGTTTGTCAAATATTGGAAAATATCTGCTGCAAAAGTTCTCTTCCCTGATCTTGACAGATGCATGTCATCCTATCTGAATACCTGTGCGCCCAAATCTAGACTTGGATGCTCTACATATTTCTATTTTTTTTTTAAAAAGGACATCTTTTTATCAATGGTGACCCGACTCTCCTTTCTATATGTGATGATCTTGCATGATCCAGTACATTTTGTGATGGCCCTGCTACCTGTTTCTTTGGTGTTGTTACTTCTCATATGTCTCTTCTTACCTACACTTCTAAAACATGACTTATATACCTTTGTCCTGAAACCTCACTTTTTTAAAAAGTATGCTCTTGCAAATGACTTTCTCTTTTCTTTCCTTTCTCTGTCTTGGTGTTGAACCATTGATGTACTCATGTATTTTATTCATGATTTACATTTTTTATCTATTTATATGTACTGTTATCTTTTCTATGTTTTACTGTGTGCTCTATTTGCATTAATTCTATTAAATATCTTAAAGTCATTGTACTTTTTCTTATTTAATTTATTACCTTTTACACATGAGTTTATAATGGGAGTTTTACTCCCCAGACCTTCTCTAAAAAGGGACAACTTATGCCCACACAGACAGTCCTGGTAAACAAATCATAGTAAATAAGTGTATATATGTATTTATATATATATATATATATATATATATATATATATATATATATATATATAAATTATGCCCCATGAGTGGTGGTAGTGCTGGGTAAAAAAAGTGTCTGGTGCTCACAACAACAACTTGGGAACAGGACAGTGTTACTGGCTGTGGTACTTCGTCTTTTACACCTTTCAAAAATCCAAGAACTACTTTATCTCACTTTTATGGGGATGATTACTGCAGGTGATCCTAAACTAAAGTCAATGCCTAGCAGTCAAATCGCAGCTAACCCCATAATTAGTATTCACAAAGGTCTGAAAATAAGTCAGGTTAATATGAATAGGGTCAATCATAAATGAATTATATCATATAACTGGCATCTGACACATGATCTTGACATTCTTACTGTCATACAATTGTTCCTCGAAGATTGTTCTTATGATATTCTGCTTATGGACACCAGTTTGAGTAAAGAATTGTTAGTGCTGTTATCCTACTAGTAAAAAAAGACATCAAGACTCATGTAAAAAGCAATGCGTTTCAGCTTTTCCCAGTTAGGAGTCGCCACAGTGGATCGACGATTCGCGGATTGATTGGCAGTGGTGTTTTTGCTGTGTCGAGTTGCCAGCTCGATGCCTAACCTTCACAGAAGTCACACACATACAAACATGAACCTAATTGCATGTCTTTAAAACTCACTTGACCACAGGGAGGACATGCAGACTCCACACAGAAGGAGCTCCAGATGAGAATCAAATCGGAGAACCTCTTACAGTGAGGCAACAACACTAACCACTGCATCAACGCAGCCAAGCTTCATAAAAAGGAATAATACACATGATGATAAGGTAACTCACTTGCTCTATGTTCAAATCACAATAAGTGGTCACTCTAAGTTTATCACTAGGGTGACTTATCTTCCACCTCTGTCACCAGACAGGCTGCTTTATCATAGGATAAAGGGCCAGACTGCATGAAAAATAGCTTGGTTCTCACTGGTGATTTTTAACGGAATCATGCTGTCCCTTGGACAAAACTGATCTCCTGAGTACTATCACTCAATAACACCAGTTAATGACCCTAGCTGTTATTTAGTATTAATACATTTAATTCATTTCATAATTAATTGTTACTATTTAATTATTAACTGATTTAGTAGTTATTAAATAACTAGTTGCTATTTAGTTAAGGGTGGCACAGTGGCACAGAGGATAGTGTTGTCAACTCAGAGCAAGAGGGTCTCTGGTTCGATGCTTGGCTGGGGTGTTTCTGTGTGGAGTCTTTATGTCCACTCTGTGTTCAAGTGGGTTTCCTCTGGGTGCTCCAGTTTCCTTCCACATTTAAAGACATGCAGTAGGTGGATTGCACACTCTAAATTGCCCATAGATATGAGTGTGTGTGTGAGTGCGGTGTAGAAGAACTACCACAGCAGGGCAAGTCACCTAGTGGTGTAAACCTTGGCTCTAGATGATTATCATTGTTGAAGTGACACCCCAACCCTATGTGAAAAAAATAGGAAAAGGGGGTTGTGGGTTGACGGATGGATGGATAACCCTAGTCAAAGTTAGGGTACAATGTCACTACTATATGTTATTGTCATAAGCCATGCTGATAGATATAATAAAATTGCAGTTCTAACCAATCGTTTAAGTGACCATTGTCCTGTGTTCTCCTGATGGTTATCTGAAAGGTGAGATACACCAGTATGTGTTACTCGGACAGGCTTCCTGTCAAAGTAATGAAACATCAGTCCTAACTGAGTGTACAGAGAATCTAATTCAGCTTCTGCACTTGTGACCAGTATAACCTGCTCATTATTACTTAATAAAGATGATTCTCCTATATTAAAACATCTGAAGTGAAACAAATGTAATGATGAGCCTGAAAGCTAAATACAGACAAAGGGGTCAGGCTTGTCTGCGATGGAAAAGAATGCAAATTTCCTGATGACCTATCAAAAGTATCAGACAATCAATACATTTAGAAAAGACACTGATACATATATGTGATTTATGATAATTAGGGGGAAACAAATGCTGATAGGAAACTACTATAAACTGTTGTAATCTGGTTTAGAAACTGAGAGGAAGTCTATCCAAAACTAGTATTAAAAATATGTCAGATTTGGACATGAACTTTGTAAACAAGCCCCTGAGTCCTGCCATTCCACTTAACCTGACAGCCTCTTTCCTGCATCGGTCTCCACTAGAGCTAGAATGGCCATCCTGATGTCTACAGCATGTCTTCCCTTCTCATTCCCCCTACAAGTGAGCAGACACAACCTCAGCATTTGTTCACAAATTTGTTCACGAGAGCTACAGTTGGATCCCAATGTGCTAATCCAACTCAGGTCACCTGGGTCATAGCCAGGGCTTTATGTGTCTCTCTCTCTCTCTCTCTCTGTAAAACCAAAAAAGTCACCACTAAACAGGAAATATAAGGAAAAACACACATTATTTACTGCTTTTGTTCCATATGGAATAGATTTATCTGTCTATGCAAAAAGGGTTGGTTTCTGGCAAATAACTTGTTTTGCGTTACCACAGACTGTTAGCCATGTTGTCAACTTTCCATCTATGTCTTCTAAGATGTATGGAAGCAGTCGCCAATCTCTGTACTTAAGCAGTGCATTTACAAAACACATTTCTTGCCTTTGTCTTGCTGTAACCACTTTACTTTGAAAATGTTAGAGACATGTTTAGCATAATGTTATATAGTGTATTTTTTTACAATAGTCTCATTGCAAGTCCATTATTTTGATGTTAAGTACTTATTTTACAGTTCCTTCTCTGTGTCTTATGGTCTGGACCATGGCTGAAAAGGTATTGGTTAATTATTCCACTTAAGCAGCCGACATACAAACAAAAAAATAAATTCAATAATCTGCCTTGTTCATTTTTATTTTGTTAAATAGATTGGACCAGCTAGCCTTTTTTCAGCTACAGCCAGTCAGAGCAAGTTTCAACAAAATTGAAGCATGATAAAGTATGTGATATAGATTTAGATACATGTTTACAAAAAGCAATGGACATGCACAGTGCAGATCAGAATCCTGGAAACATAAACATAATGTAGAGATAGCATTTTTTGGACCAGCTCACAAACATTGGTGGCAGCCATGACATCTATGGAAACATCAAAAAACAAGGCTGAATGGCCAGTGAATATAAATAAACCAAGCCACAAAAACACTTATAGTGCAGCAGACCCAAAATTAACATTGTATTAACATTAAAATCCTTCTATTTGAATGTTTTCATCAGACAGACTTCTTCAGAAACAAAATACATACATTGAAACCACCATATTTAAATAGTGCACTAACAAATAAAAACTGAAACTTAATTAAGCTTCAAATATGTTAATATAACCTTAAAAACAATGAATTGACAGCAAATAAGTGCCCACAAAGTCAAAATGTTTTGTTTGTTTAAAAAAGCATTCATGCCCCTGAATAAATTATAATGCATTCATGTCCCTTAATAAAATGTGGACATCCCCAAATGCCATTATTATAATTTTTCCTTATTGGTCTTCACTTTTTTGTCTTTTAAAAACATGTTATATTATTGGTTTCATTAAGACCAGGGAACTTATTTGCATTTAGCCTAACTTGCCATTTATTTTCAGAAATCTCTACCCTGTTTTTATAAATACCCCCGCTCATGTCAAAAGGAATGTGTTGAATAACAGAAAACAAAAACGTTTTATACTTTTCATATTTAATAGTATGTTTATACAAGGCATTATTGAGATCTTTTACTTTTATAGAATATGTATGAATTGAGTTCATTACAAAACTATACTAACTGGTAATTTTCAAGACAGAACTCACTTGTATGGCATTATTCAGAAAGTCTTTTGCACTGCATACCATCTATGGCTATGGTACTAGAAACTTCCATACATACAGTGGATATATCAAAATTCTCCATTGCATTTAAAGTAGCAGCACTTCCTTGAAATGAAACCCTTGTTTTCTGTTAGGGAAAACTTTGCTGTTAGTGGGATAAGCTGTTTGGTTGTAATATGCATGCTTATCCCTTTGCAGTTTTTTAAATTTTCTCATAACAATGTCTTTCTCAAAATGCTTCACTGCCAAAACTACCTCTTTGTATTCCCTATGCAAATCTGATGTGGTACTTAACATATCGTTAATGGAACTGTCAAGTTTATATATCTGGTTTTTAACATTTTTCATAATCTTGATGTTATTTTTAATAAGCATTCTTAACAATTCCAAACTGGTATTGTTAAAAAACTTAATTTTGAGTAAACTACATCATCAGAAGAAACTCCACTCAGATATTTAAAGAGTCATAGTCGGAGTCTCTTAAGAACTATCCCTAACTCTATTCACCATTCAAAGTATTTATTCTAAATTACTAGTGCCTGATATTTCTTTTGGGACTTTCCCAGATCCTTTAATAGTCCCTTGAACTCTTGTTATTGCATTTTATTAGTTTCTCCATCCTTAAAATCAACAAAAGGATCATAGTTGTAGTTTAGTAAAGTAGTCACATCTTTAAAACCTTTAAAAAATGATACTTTAGGGGAATTATGTTCAGCTCCATTAAGATCTATCACAGTTCATAATTCATTGTCCGATCTAATGGAATCATTTCTATGACCATTTTTTGCTTTTTGAATCAACAATATCTTCAATGATTTTTGCATACCATTTAAAGTGTTGAGTAGTGTTTATAAAATGTTACTTCAGGGAAAAAATGACAAACATAGTGGTAGACTTGGTGAGACAAGGAACCCAGCCTTTGTGTTGGGTATGTCCATAGACAGCAAATTTATAGGGATGTCATCAGGGGCAACTGAAAGATTTTAAAAGGAAACAAAGATGCATTTAAGGCCAGCGGTCAAGAACCTGCCTTTGTATACAGAAGAAGCAATGGTTTTATGACTATGTTCCAGAAAGATAACACCAAAGTTGCATTACCTCTTAATGAAAAGAAAAAAAGCCATGTTCAAGCATGGAACCTGCAAAGTTTGCAATTTATTTACAAAAGCCCATATATATCTTTAGACCATATTAAATACACTATACAGATTTCAGAAAGATATACTTGTAAATCCACAGAGATAGTGTATATAGGGATGTGCTCAGGATGCAAAGCATTTTATATAGGGATGACAACCGGTAGTTTAGAAAAAAGAATAAAAAAAAATATTTATTCTATAAAAGTAAAATATCTCAATAGGCGTGTATAAACATATTACTAACTGTGACAAGTATAAAAGTTTTTGTTATCTGTATGCAACATGTTCCCTTTGACACGAGAGGGGGTAGTTACAAAAATAGGGTAGAGATTTGTGAAACCGAATGGCAAGTTAGGTTAAATGCATATAAGTTCTCTAGTCTTAATGAAACTCGATATAAAATGTTTTTTTTTTTTTCTTAAAGACAAAAAACTGAAGGCCAGTAAGGAGAAATTATAATAATAATATTTGGGAATGTCCACATTTTATTCAGCATAATTTATTCAGGGGCATGAATGTGTTTTTAAACAAACAAAAAAAGTGACATTTTGGGCATTTAATTGCTGTCAATCAATTGTTTTTAAGGTTATATTAACATAACTGAAGCTTAATTAAGTTTTAATTTTTATTGGTTAGTGTACTATTTAAAAATGGTGGTTTCAGTGTATGTGTTTTGTTTCTGAAGAATTCTTTCTGATGAAAGCATTCAAATAAAATAATTTTTAATGCTAATGCAGCATTTATTTCAGGTCTGCTACACTATAAGCATTTATTTATTTGTTTATTATAATTTTTTGTGTGGTTTACATCTATGGAAATGCATCAAGCACAAAACAGTACAATGCTGGGTTAAAACACATAAGAATCTAGCATAACAGAAGGATTTAATGGTGAATTTAAACTGAGGAAATGTGGCAGCTTTTCTGACAGTGATGAACAGTGTGTTTCATAGTTTAGGTGCCCAAATTGAAAATGGGAAAGGCATTGGTGCAACATTCTATACACAAGTAAGGAAGAAGGAGAATAAAAGGATCGCAGCATAAGTCCCTAAAGTCAAATGTATCTTGTTTTCTCATAAATAAATGACACAAGAAAGGACAGCATTTCAGAGGCAGAATTTTGAAAATTAAACCAGAAGCAACTACTATGTCTCTAAGAAGGATGGAACAATTTCTCTGAATTGTCTATCAGTGAAGTTCCTGCATACAACCATTCACCATGAATCTGTAAATGTTATAAAGTGCTATTTGATGAATATGGGTGTTGCCAGCAAAGGTGGCAGTGAGGAGACCATTTTCCAGTGAGAGAAGGAGAATTTCCAAGGTAGAAGAGGTCTCTGATGTTAGGTATTGAAACACCCTGTGGCAAGCAGCTAAAAGCTACTACGCATACCTAGAGTTTTGCAGGTGCATGTATTCAGTTAACGTGTTCTTGATTCAACTAAAGTTCCCCAATAAAGTAAACTCCCACAACTGCCCCTTACTGACAACATATAACAAAATGTTTTACATGACCACCTAGTAGCTCTTTGTGTGTGTGTGTGTGTGTGTGTGTGTGTGTGTGTGTGTGTGTGTGTGTGTGTGTGTGTGTGTGTTCATCCTTCTCTGGTATTTAAACACATGTATTACCCATTTGCTTGTATTTGTGTAGTTTTGTTGTCCATTATTGTGAAACAAAAAATAGTTTGAGTCTCGTTCTATATATCTAATCTTCATGTAGTCTGTTTCTGATAAATCTTTCAAACTGCTTTTATTTTCCTTCATTGTAGATCAAATCCTATATGTTTATTAACTGATTAATAACTACTATTAATATTCCAGGTACTCAGACATACAAACATAATTACAAATCTGGCTAAAATACAGACTTAGTAAGAACAAGGTATTCAAGCAAAGCTTACTATTAGTGGCGTGACATCAGCTCTGACAAATCCTGAAACAGCAAGATGAAAGCACGAAAAGTCTCACTGAAGAAAGTCCAACAGGAGGAACCACTGGACTTGCCACTTCACAGGACCCATGGTAGCACTAGTATCTGTGTCAGGTGTGATAGGGACTTTGGGGATTCAGTGTTTTCTTGTGTCTGGACTTTCAGTGATTAGATATTTGACACTTTCATCTCACTATTTTAGGATTTGACTTAGCTGTTTTTGCACACCTGATAGTAAACTTGCAAAAAGTGAATACACCTTCTTGCACATAAGCAAATAAAGCACAAATTGCATTTCATTGTCAAATAACGGAAACCAAGTTATAAATGTTAACACTGAAACTGGGTTACAGGAGCACTGGATATGATGTGAGTGCACTGTAATAAACTGAGCTGTGTCATAAAAAGACAGTATTGAAAATTCCTTATTTTTTTTTTTATTCTACATCTGTTACTGACTTTCTATTTCAGATTTAATGTAAGGTTTCTTTCTTTCCTAAAGAATTTGCTTTATGTTATGACAAAAATCTGCCTCGAGCAGTAGGGTTTCTGAGCTAGGGCTAGGAACACAGTGTTTTTTTAAGTGGACAGACAGCTCTTTGTATTCGGGTTCAGTACAGCTGATGGTTTACTTCAGCCAGAGTCTTCACAATGACTGTTTGTTCTCATTTTATTATGTGCTAGTGCGTATGTTTTTAGTATTGCATGCATCCCTGATTTTATGAGGTGTTGTGGTTTAGTGGTCAGTGCACTGAGTTGGGGACGAGCAAACCACAGCCTCAGAACCTCCAGAACCATATGTTTATGTGCTACAGACAACACTGTGACCAGTGTCATTCAGTTTGTCATAACCTCCCTTCCTGTAGTAAGGCCCCAGAAACAGTATTGGTTTCATTTTTTCACGCCAAAGCTTCTAATAATTTGACATCTTTCCCATCAAAAATATAAATCCTGAAAGTATTTTATCTACCATCACCATTTCTTTAAGGATGCTGTTCCAGGGAATTACTATCCTCTGCATGAATCAGTATTGTTTTACTTCCAAAGTATTCATAGCAGGTTTTGCTTTGCACACTCTGGTGCTTAAGTTGTGCTTTCCTTCTGAAATTGTTTCTTCTTGTGTCTTGACTTAACACCAGTATTCTAGCTGTCTTATGCGTACATAATAAATTCTTTAAGTGTTTATTTTTTAGAAAGTGTGTAACATGGACATTCTCCCTTTTTGCATTATCACCACACAATAATTTGGTGATTCCAAGCTTACAATCAATAAAGAGCATTTTTGTGCTCTGTATTTCTATTTATTTGTTTGCTTGCCTGTTTGTTTATTCTTTTTTGACAAGGTCAGTCCCACTAGGCTAGTGGCCTCATTCCATGGGAGATCCAAGGTAATATTTCTACTACTTCTAGGGGAAAATTTGTAGGGCATCAGGGAATTTCTTATTCATTGTTATTTGGAGTTTATGGAAAAGAAGATGAGAAAAATAATTGTATAACAAAAAAAGATAATGACAAAATAATATGTGATATGAAGAAAGGGTTATGGTGTAAATGGTGAGGGGATAAATGGGTTTTACATGTATTTAGGAAAATAAACATATAAAGTGTTTAACTGTGATGTATAAAGTGTGATATAAAGTGCGAATATAATGAATCAGTAAATAATCAAAAAAATATGGAGAAGTGTTAATATAATAAATGAGCCCCTACTCTTGTCAAAAAGTGTAATTGAAATTTTACATCCACCTTAGCTTTTTTTAAGTTTGTATCTTTTCTCCCTGAGCCTCCACTGAAAATGGACAACTACCCATTTCAACTTTCTTCGTAACCAAATGTCAATAAATAAATAAATATCTGTAGGACTTCTTGGGAATAGTGCTCCTTGCCTCCACATCCCAAAATACACCAAGAGGTAAACAGGTGTTGTAAAAACTGCCCCTAGATGTCAACACAGAGTGTGTGTGTGTGTGTGTGTGTGTGTGTGTGTGTGTGTGTGTGTGTGTGTGTGTGTGTGTGTGTGTGTCTGTGCGTGTGTCTGTGCATGTGCCCTGAGATGGACCAGTACTTCATCAAAGAATAGTTCACACTTGGGGCCTATTGTATGCCAGGATATGCTACAGGTCTCTGTAACAATGAAATTAATGAAATGGGCACTGAAAAATGAGACATGAACGTATAACCACTCTGCTGTCAAGGCCATTTTTTCTGTGTAGTTTCCCCTTCACTTTACTGTGGTCAAGCAATGTATTGTTCAGGAATGCTTAGATACTAAGCAACTGTCCATAGTAGCAAACTTCAGAGAGGAGCACTTTATCCAATATAGTGTGGTTCAGCTACAAGCAAAAATATACTCCTACACACATGCAAACACACAGAAACACACATGTAAACTCACATAAACACACACACACACACACACACACACACACACACACACACACACACACACACACATACAGACATGCACATACGCATGCAGACACACATGCAAGAAACACACACATACACATGCACACACACAAACATACACAAACCACAAATACATATACTGACCCTTTTAAACACTCGCACACACATGCATATGTATGTTCACTCACTAGGGATTTGGAATGCTGCTGTTGTTAATTTGTTCCCTTGTTGTTCATTGTATTAATCAGTTAATTATGCTGGATTCATCTGATCCTGTTCTCTTAGAAGACTTGAAAGAAAGGGCAAATTAATAAGCCTTTCTATGACAAAAATAATAATATGAATCTAAGGTGACATAAAAGTTTAAAGTGGCACCATTATAACCAAGCCAGTATCATTTACTCTTTTTAAAAGGCACCTGAACTTTACAAAAATAAGAATGCCAACGCCAGACAATACACATTAAATAGTTAACTCATACAACACTATATTTAACTGAAACTAAAGAACCATGCAAGAACAAAGCTTCTGATTATGCAACTTCAAAGACAGGAACTGTAATAACAATACTACAAAAGAGCCAAGTGCTAATCTGAGACAAAGACAATTAAGAACGTTTATACTGAAAAAATAAACACAGTTAGGAATGCTGAAAATGAAAAACTAAACATAACAGAAAGATGAAGATGAAGAATGTCAGTTAAGCTTATGTCATGTAATGAAATAATGAAGTGCATTCTGATATCTTACATAAAAATAAGCAAGCCTGCTATTCAAACAGTTTAAACTGTCAATATATTAACAAAGAGTTATCTTAAAAGATGCAGCTGGAGTTATAGATAAAAGAATATTATTAGCAATTCATTTTATGTTTATTTTTATTATAGTTGAATAATGAGTTTATATAATTTTATTCCAATTACAAACTACAGAATATGTACTTATATTTAGTTTGAATTCTGAAATCATAGCCATCTGCTGAACCATTCATAGTTTATGGATTTAATAATTTATGTTTTCTTATACATAAAGCAGGAGCCGGCTAGTCACTGGTGCCCCCTAGGCAAAGGGCTCACCAAGCCCCCAACCACTTACCTGGTGCCCATCCTCCTCCTCTACCCACAAATAAATAAAAAAAAGAAAAGTGAGAACTCCTATAGGAGGTGCCCGTTTGCCCCCTAGTTGCCTATACCCATGCCATGACATAAAGAATGATATTTGCACAAGATTGCTTAACTTATTGTAGCTTTCTATAAAAATAACATTACATATTAACCGTTCTGCGATTATTAAGAAATCAGACTGTAATAATGCAGCAATCATATGAGTGTTTTCCTTAGCTAACCAAAGCAACAGCATCTGCATACTGCATATGCATACACAGAGCAATCCTGTCACAAATAATTAAAAAAAAACAGTAACAGATATGTTCTATCCTTGTGCAAGTTCCTGGTAGCAGAGCTAGATGAAGAGGTACAATATATGTATTCATATCTCTGAAATATCCAAGGTTTGCAATTTAGTGGAAGGGGAAAAAAGGAAACTAAGGAAAAGAAAGCCTATAAATCTTAAAAGGAAACAGGAAACAAAGCTACAGTACAGAGAAAGGAACAGGAAGCAGAGGAACAGGAAGGGGAGAAACACGAAGGAGAAGAGGCACTGTAAATCCCACTCGATACAAGAAATGTCAGCATAGTTCATACAACAGCCATCCTCAAGAAACTGTAAGAAAATGATAACTGCTAACTTTAGGAAACTATATATGGTAAGAGACTAAGTCCCAAAGCTGCTGTATTCTTTCCTTCTAATTAATCATTGTGAAAACAATTCCTTGGCTTGTTTTCTTACTGGTGCAGTAACTCAGGTCAGTTTTGTTTAGTGTCCAGCATCCTGCTTGCTTTTTCACCCCATCTAGAGAAGTACGTGAAACTGCTTATAAGAAAAATACTTAATGGTGATATAAGGAAACATTACTTCAAAAAGACAGTAGTTATATTCTAAACTAAAATTCCTGGAATAAGAGGAGTTTGATATAATTCTATCAACTGAACTTGATATAGGAAGAAGAAATGCATCTGTCTGGGTCAAGCTGGAGTAGACAAACAAATCTGAATGAGCAAGAACATTTTTTTAGTCACCAGACACATATACTCATATTTTCATATGATATACTTTTTTGGCAATGTTCATCAATTATTTCATCTACATTTTCCAGATCATTTTTCATATGAGATATGCATGTATGCATTGTTTGGCAAAAAAAATGTCGGTTAGTTAAAAATAGAAGCACCAGAAAACAATAATGGTATTAATAAGAATAGTAACAACAAATACAATCTAATTTTGAATATTTTTCCAAGGATTCAAAATGGGTTACCGAGAGTAATAACCATTACCATAAGCATCTAATGCCTCACAGTAACCATTTGTGATTCAGTGACCACCCTATTGCACTGATTTTCTGTACAAGGAAGGATAAATGCAGGTGGTGGTCCAGCTGGCCATGTTGTGCATGGTCATGAAGCAATCTGGGGGAATATCTAATTCCAAAGTAATGTCCATGAACAAGAGAGAATTGGTTCAGCAGATGAAGAAATCCCTCTCTAGCTTAAAGAAACAAATAAGAGATTTTGTCAAGTCCTTCAAAGCTAACTGCAAAGCAAAAATAGCCCCCCCTAGCTAAGACTAATCACAAGACATTCTTTGACTACATCCAAAATCTAAAAGGGAATACCCAGCTATGTGCTGAAATGGTTGTGGATGGCACCACCAATACTCAACCAGAGGTAATAGCCTACCTAATAGCTGACACATTTGGAGAAAACTTCACCTTTCCTGCCCTCTCCATTCACCCCCCAAAATATACCTGCCACCATTCCTCAACCTTCTATCTCAAAAGTACAGGTCATCTCAGCACTCTTCAAGACCTAAAACACGGCATCAGTGGAACAAGACAACATCCCAGGTTGCCTTTAAACAACTTAAAACATGACCTAGTAGACCCAATTGGATCCCTGCTTAATCACAGCCTGAGAATTGGTTATGTTCTGGCAGAATGGAGGACAACAACAGTAATCCCTCTGCACAAAGAGGGGGACCATCAACAAATCCTGGGAATTATAGGCCCATAAGCTTGACTAGCCTCAACTGCAAGGCCATGAAAAGAATCATTATGGATCTTATTAACAATGAGATAGATAATCTCCAAACTCTGAACCAAACCCAGTTCGGATTCATTAAAGATAGATCATGCCTGTTAAACATGATTGACTTCTTTAAGAAAGTCACCAAGGCCCTGGACAAGGGAATACAGTGCATGCCACCTAGCTTGACCTATCCAAATCATTGGACACAATCCACCACTCAGGTATTATAGAGAAGTTCTCCCAGTTGAGAATTAACCCTTACATTACCAGATGGGTAGCCAACTGGCTCATCGACAGGATACATACTGTCAAAGTGAGTGACTTCACCTCTAGCAAATGACAAGTCACCAGTGGCATACCACAAGGTTTTGTGCTGGGCCCCTTACTGTTTGGAATTTATTTCTCAGGAGTTCAGTCAAACTTGGATGGTCTGTGGCTGACTAAGTTTGCTGATCACTGAAAATTGGGAGCAATCATTGAGTCTCCCAATGATGTTAATATACTGCAGACAGGGTTAACTTAGACAAATGACTGGTGCCAACGCCACAGAGTAAAGCTACATGCAAAAAATTCATTATTATTCCCTTTGGGAAATCTGACATCCCTGCTAATTACATTATAGACAGCACAGCCTTAAGTGTAGACCCAGTAGTACAGGATCTGAATACTCAGGATGATAAAAATCTGAACTTTAACCACCATGTATCCAAAGTAGTAAGGAAATCCTTCTATGTGGCACATCTTATAAGTAAAGGCATCACATCTAGTTCTAAGGCTGATATAATTCCATTATACTTGGCCCTCATCAGACCAGTAATTCAGTGTAATGTTCCCTTTTGCTTGTACCTCACTAGACACCTGCAAGAATTGGAGACACCACAAAGGTTTCTCACCAAGAAATAACAGGGTAAGCAAAACTTGTCTTATGCAGAAAGATTGAAAACCCTGTCACTGTATTCTGTCTCCTACAGGTTGCTAAGGGGTGACCTGTGCCTGGCCTACAAGGTAGTCAGTGACCCTGCACTGATGGAAACGTTACACATTTGTAAATCAAACTGCAGGAGGATCACTCACTCCAGGGATCTTAAACTAGCCTCTGACATGAACAGGTTATGCTGCAGAGATAGATAGAGCTCCCAGAGACTGCACTTCTCTGGAACAAGTTTCCAATTTATGTGAAACAGAGCTCCTCCCTGATGCTCTTCAAATACAGCCTAGATCAATAGAGGGGAGATCTCAGATTCACTCCTGGGGTGGTACCCATGTCCCTCCTGGACAGAGGAAATCGGTATTACCTACCATAGACTATTACCACCACTGTGAACTTCACTCACCTAACCATCAACAACTGGGGCAACTCAGGATAAATATGACTAGGTTTGTAAAGGTTCTAGAGTTGTTAGCACAGTAACCTCCTAAGAACCTATGTGATCTCCACCAGAACTGCCTGCATCTACTGATTTAACCTGTCAAATGATTCAGATAGTTGTTCAACTCCATAAATTACCATGGAAAGTTGAGAAATTTTATTTAGTTATTAAAGTCAATGCATAATGACAGAAGTTACATTACAGATAATTCCAGTGAAGGTTAGCAGAGATATAAGGGTGGGGGGTGTAAGTGTGTGTATCTGTGGCAGTGTGAGTATACTTTTTTGCAGGGGTGTGAATGGAGTCTGGTGACTGTATGAGTGTGTGTGTCTGCCTTGGTAGTCACAGTAGATAGGTCAGTCAGGGATCGAGAGCGCTGATGTGTGTGTTATAGTGTATATATATATATATATATATATATATATATATATATATATATATATATATATATATATGTGTGTGTGTGTGTGTGTGTGTGTGTGTCTGCACATGGATGCATATGTGTGTGTGTGTGTGTGTGTGTGTGTGTGTGTATGCATGTCCACATGTATGTGTGTGTGTGTGTGTGTGTGTGTGTGTGTGTGTGTGTGTGTGTGTGTGTCTGTGTGTGTGTGTGTGTGTCTGTGTGTGCATGTGAGTTTGTGTATGTGTATGTGTGCAAGCTGTTGTGCCACTGGCTCTGCTTAGTGGCTAACCTACCCACTAGCCCTGCTGTGGATGCAGTAAGTTCAAATTTAGTCAGGAAGTCCTGCAATGCATGACAGAGGCATAAGGCAGTTATGGAGTTGGCTAGAAACAGGCATGACACAGGCATAATGCAGTTGATATGACTACCGGAAGGCAACGATTGGTTACCTAAGAGTTAGATCTTAGTCAGTTCTCTCTAAACTGATACCAATGTTAAGTAGCAAACTACTGCGGTTCAAATATTCTTCATTTTATTATATTACTATGGCTGCATCAAACACATTCCTAATTCTGTTACTGCTATCTTGATGTTTTCTGGGCTTCTAGAATTTTCTGTATCTGCTATTTTTTCAACAATACAGAACCTAATGAGGTTTAAAGTACTAAAGGTGGTATAGTACAGCAATCTAGGAATAGTTTAGGAAGTAAAACATTATCATACATTAAAAGTGAATGCCTACAAACAGCAAACCAACAAAACCATTTAACAGACAGAGGTGATGTAATGGTATTTAGCAGATCTATTGCATATTGTCATCAAGTTAACCTACCACTGCACCAAGAGCTGTAATCATGTCCATCTATGTCATGTCAGCTAAAATAAAATGTACATTTTAGATGCTGTGTGCTGTACGTAAAAAATGTACATTGCAACTGAGAAAACAGCCCAGAGTTTTGAAGCTTCACATCCTGAGATAATGCATTTCATTCTGCCAAGGTCGAAGCCCAAAAATCAATTAACTAAGAGGTTAAACAGGAAAGATACCTAGCGCTTCTTTCCAAACCCTTTATCATTAATTAATTACTGGGCCTAGACTTAAACTGCAACTGAGGCCACAAGATGAACAAACATCCCCAGCCACTTTTACTTTTATTGGAGTCCCCTCTAAATGAATTACTACATCTATTCCCTCCCCCCTTCTGTTTCAAAATCTGAGTATCTCAATATACTTGCTTCCATCCATTCCCCACCCACAATGTCTCCACTACAAACTAAGCACCTCCTCTCAGTTATGCACAAGAGGTGTCCTGAGCTGGATTTTTAAGCTAGTTTCTTTAGCATACTCACCCTCTCAGTACATCAAACCCCTGTCCTCAGCAAACTGCTTCTAAAAATTGTTGCCACTCCTTTATTTTGGAGTCATAATACCACTAAATGGTCCTTGTTTCATATTGTAACTGCCTGTGTGTTTCTTAAACTGATTTTTAAATTGAAATATGGATTGGCCTCCATTGACAATCAACAGCCAGACTTCATGGAAACTGCAGCCAGGTTGACAACCCATCCTGTATCATTGCTAATTAATTGTTCAATCCTAGATAAACTTTATAAATTTTATATAAAATGGTATACATTATCTAACCAAACTGCAGCTATTTTTAAATGCAAATCTAACACAGAGTCTACACTCGGTGTGAATCCTAGACCTATGGATTTAATTAACATAAAAACTGACATTTTAACTTCATGCATGCCAGAGATATTATGTTCTACTTTACCCTTTCTGATCTCACCCTCTTTGGCCTGTATCCACACAGAACAGCTTGACATATGACAATAATCTCATTTTAGAAGCACAGATTTCTTATTTGTGAAAAGTTTGTAAACAAAAGGCGATACTGGCCCTAGATACTTCCCAAGGTCCTTGATACACTATTTAGGTCTTCTTAAATAAATGCAATTCTCTTCAGCTTTCTGAAAATTCATTGGCTTTGTCCCTGTTCTAAACCTGACTAAATCCTACTTTTTCCTCCTTAATGCTCTTCTTTCTATACCCCTTCCTTCTGGCCTTTGTCCCCTTTACAGCTTTAATCAATAGAATCTAACTTTATTCTAGCCCTTGTGTTTTTCTTTCTTCTGCTTTTCTCTTTTTCTCTTTCTCTGACCTACAAATCATTACTTTAGAATTCTGAGTGTTCTTGTACTCAATTGTATTTCTAACCTTTGCATAGACTGTGAGATATTATTCATAGACACAATTTTTACTTTTATATTGTATTTTAAACCTTGCACAGACTGCGAGCTATTATTCATAGAAACAATTTTTATTCTCTCAAAACATTTTTAATCTCTTTGTATTTGAATTTAGTCATTTTTAATTATTGTAATGTTTTTTGTAATTTACTAATGCTTGGAGCTTATCTCCCTGGGCCTCTACTGAAAATGGACATGTATCCAGCTAGACTAGCCCAGCCAACAAATGTAAAATAAATAAATAAAATAAATAAGTATAATCTTTCCCTACCCTTTATGCAGGCATTTTTCAGCTTTGCAGTAACTCATTGGCCAAATTAAACTTTAATGATCATTTTTTTTCCTGTTTATCTATAAGTGCGTGGGGGGGGGGGTCATCAAAGATCTCCATTTTCAACATAACTTTTTTATTTATGTTTGGAGCCACATATTAATAGCATTATTAACAATACTAAAATATAACGAAAACATGTATTTCTGCATTTGTGGTTGCCATCATCCTTTAGTTGTCCAATACTGTGCATGCAGTTGCATTCGTCAAAATGTATTCATGGCCATAGTTCAGTCTTTTCCTTTAAGCTCACCGTTAATAAAACTTAGTATGTCAGTTTCTGATGCAATTTGCCATGATCACAAAGAAAATATTACATTTAGCCTATAAAATAATGTTTATAATTATTTAGGATTTTATTTATCTCTGTGACAAGATTTTCTAGCACAAACTTTTACAGGAGATAGAAAATTAAATGTGACCACCAGATGGGCTAACCTGTTGCTAGTATTCCTCTATGTACAAATGATCTTTAAAAATGCATATTCTTCAGGGATCTTCTTTATTAACTCATGATAACTTTTTTCCTCTCTTCAGCTTTCTGTGCTGTAATAAATGAAACGAGTTTATGTTGCCCACAAAATGACAAGACATGCTTATAAGAGGCTTGCGTTCAGTTAGAGTCTATAACATTTGGAGTTGCAGAGAGAACCTCCACCTTCATTTTTCCTCCCTACAACAAAGCTGCTTCCCTCTAATCCTTTCAAGTAACATTATTTTTGTGTTGGGTACACCCAGTTCAGTATCTTGTAATGCAGAAGAATTAAATGACTAAACGTCCTGCTACAAAAGCAGCAGATAATGAGATTTCAAGCCATAAACCTCAGTATCTATGCATGAGCTTACCTGAGGATTTAGTCAGCCTGCACAGTATTGATGAAGTTTTTTGGTGTAATAGGTCCACCGTACAGTAGATAGAATGACATAGCTATTATACTGTTCTTCACAGCAGTACCATTTATATGGTGGGCAGGAGAACACGGGCCTGACAAGCAGCATGCCTATGATGCCTGCATTCTCCCTGTCCATGGCAGGGGACAGGCATGCAAAGACACTAACCAGCTATGGAATTGCTTCTATTTACAACAGGAATGTTCTTATGGGATGTTGCCGTGGAGTTCAAGAATGGCTCATACACCACCCAACAGTGCAAATGTGCGGCCCTCAGTCTCACCCACCAAGCTCACACACAGTACAGAAGAGCACTACCCCTATGTGGAACATACTATTCCAGGCAATCTGGATTCCCATCAGGTATTGCCAACAGTACAAAGTGCCACACATGCCCTTGCCTTGAATGGGCCACTCCAGTGCTTAATGATTGTACACTGGTCACCTTTGCTAATGAGTTAATGCTGATTAGAATATGCTGTACAGGGAGTGGCAGAGTCTCAAGTTTTGGAATGGAATGTAGAGTAACTCCCTGGCATAGTATATTATTCCATGTACAAATCATTTTGGAATATGGCCCTTTGCTTAAGACTTACATAACGTTAATGTTGCCTAACATTCTTTTCTCTTTATTGCTCTCTCCTTTGTTAACTTAGCTAAAATGTGTAACAATGCCGATTAGAACTGAATGCCAAATCTGTTTCACATTTAAGGAATTTGATTTAGGCCTTACCTTCTTGCTCTAAGCTGTTATTGGCTAGATTTTAAGTTGAGCCCCCCTTCCTTTTTCCCTCGACTGACTCAATGGCATTCTATCTTCACCCACTTGGTCCCTTTGGTCTTCTTGAAGGATTGCGAGTGGGCCCCTGACCCTGCGCTAGATCAACAAATTCCAGCTTGTTGGGGGACACTGGACCCTTGAAAAGGATGATAATCGTACTGCTTATTTGTTACTTGCCCCTTGAGCTCACTCATGCTCTCATTCAGAGTAAATATTGGGCCCATCTCTTCCTTGCAGTGACAACTCTAAATCCCATTTGCTCCACTGAGTTGAGAGCCAGGTGATAAGGAGCAGGCCAGTTAGTTGCTCAAATGGACCAGCCTAACATTATATCACTGATAACAGTGAAGTTTCACAACTGATGCCTCTAGTGTAATGTGTTCATGCACTACTCTATTGAAGCATTCCTCTCAACTGTCCAAAATTCTGCAGAATGTCCACATTTGTCCCTCATATTTTAGTCTGATCCTCATAAAATTAGTAGTGGTAAACCATTGAGGATTAACATCCCAAAATAATGGCAAGCATTTGAGTTTAAGACTTCATATCCTTCAAAAAACGCATGTTATTGTAAAATTATTTCAGCAACTTTTTAAGTTTATAAGACCAACATTTAAAATGTGTCCCTGATTTTGGGTCTTTGCCCCACCACCCCCATTATTTCTGGGTCTATATCATGACGTTGAAATGTCGTAATATCGAACACCTAAAGATTGACAAGTATTCATTGAGATGCATTTCCGCGAATCGATGAATACTTACAGGGCAAACAAACACTTGTCCCACAATTCAACAGAACTAAATTAACCTAAAACAAACCCACCCATGTGGGGGGCTGCTCCCCCCACACCCCTGCTAACTAAATATACCAACTCTGAGATCGCACTACACTGGAGAAAAGGACAACATGGTGTAGTTGGCCAACTACATCTTTGCCTTGTAAGTATTCATCGAATTGTGCAAATGCGTTTGGATGAATACTTGTTGATCTTTAGGTGTTCGATATTACGACATTTCGATGTCATGATATAGACCCATATTTTTGCCTTTCTCCATCATTCTTGTATTAAAAGTTTGAGAGGTATGATATAAAGTCCCTCATTTTTGCAAGACAAGTATCACTAAGGCAGTTACTGACAGTCATACATTCATTTTCCAGCAGATGTCTCTAATACAGTGGACAGATACCACCTACCTTTTTCAGTAAGAACAAGCAGTCACTGGGTGATCAATCCCATCCAACCTAGCAGATGCCTCCAATGCCCATGCTGTTAATTGAATATGAGCCATTTGGGTTATAGCCAGGACTTTGTCTCGCTATTGGTAGATTTTGAATTCGGATTTGTCTTTCGGCTTTTCCCGGTTAGGGGTCACCACAGTGGAATTCCAGTCCGCTAATGATTGGTAGTTGATTTTTACATGCCGAGTTACCAGCCCTGACGCACAAACTTTAACTGAGAATCGAACCGGACAGCATCTTACTGTGAGGCAACAACGCTACCGCAGCACCACCACCACGGGTTAGATTTTGAATTCGGATAAAAAAAAAAAAATCTTGTTATTGGAAAATCAGATGTCTAGCAATCATTGTTATTAGACACACTTGAAGAAAGGAAACAAACTGATGAATATAGGAAAAGGATGCCACAAATCGTAAAAACACCACCAATTTATTGTAAGCGCTTTCGTACAGCCTAATTTACTGCACTTCCTCAGACAAAAAAATCCCTCCAAATTACTTCTTAAATAGCATATTACATCAATTACATCACAATGTTCAATTAACTATTTAAAAATATTTAAAGAAACCAAACTTTTATAAAAACTTTAAACCAGTAACTTACTTAACATCTGTAAAAACGTACCAACAAGAACATATATAATTGAACTAAAATATGTTACTTCTAACATATTAATAAAATTTAAACATATTTCATATTGATTATATTAGATACTAAAAATATTTATTTCATCTTTCCAGGGCTTTTAATTTTAGTAAACATTTAATGGTGCAATATTCATTAAGCCCTGGAAAGGTGTTGGCATTAGTACGAAGTTCCTTACTGCAGCAAAAGGAAGGTCCCAGCAGCCAAGCACAAGCTCACAAAAAGCCAAGGGATAGTTAGTAGCTAAGTCCACAATACGAACACTTCTTTTTTTAAAAACAGCAAACAGCAAACAGCAAAAATAACGTAAAGCACTTTTCATCTCACTGGTAGTGAGACTTCCTCAGACAAAGTTTCAAGTGTAAAGCAACTCTTTAAATACCCTACCCAATGTCTAATTAACACTATTTCAATTAATTCATTGAATTAATACCAACCATTTCAATGTGATAGCTTTGCAATTCAGTGTCAGACAGTACTGCAATCCTGTTTACATTCACATTTCCAAATGCAATGCTTCAGTCAATAATCTCAACATTCCGGACTTTACTACAACAGCTTTAAACCTAAGGTTCTAACAAACCTTCACTAAAACATTAATTCCATATTCAGTTTAGTATAATTTCAAACCATTACGACTAGCTGGAAACATAACTAGTTAAATGCAGTCTGTTACAATTGATACAGTCACAGACTGAAATAAAACAGTTGATGTTACCTGTCTGTCCATACTCGGGTAGTAACCAACATTCTTTTGATACAATATTACAATATCCAAACTGGAAAAATATTTTTTGTCCTTTAGTCATAAAAAGTAGTTGAACTGTTTCTGTCATTGTTAACTAATTGTTACAATTCACCTCCATCTTGTCAGTTATGAGAATACGTAACAGCACTACGTAGTGGAGTCTGCATTTAAAGCAACATTACTGTACTTTATAAGCTTCAGTGTAACCTATTCCACACAAACACCCAAAGCCTGGATAGCAACATGGTCAATTAAACCTGTAGCAGTCGGGTGTTCTAAAGTGTTTCACACTTTAAAATAAAATCATATACCAATGTTAAAAGCTCTTAAACTTCCAAATATATTAAAAATGTTACAAATGTACATAAAGACCCCTTCAACTACACATAAACATGTGACTGCACATAAGTAAATATGTCCTACAGACGTTAAAAATTAACAGTGTCAATTCAACCATAGTGATATAGAAAATGTTCAAAAATGTCAAGAAATAATATAAATATGTTTGCTGAATAAATGTATTGGACCTAGTCCCCAATCCCTAAGAAAGGTGTCCCCTCAGCTATTGATCTCCATCATCTTGCCAGACTTTTCAGTTTTAATATACATTTGATTGAATAATATTCATTCAGTCCTGGGTACTGGCAGGCTCTGGTCTGTATTTGCCACATTAATTCTAATTTTTCCAACATCAAAGAACTAGGACCTCCTCTCATCTCATCCACCTTAATTGAGTCTATAGCTCTAAATTTAAATGAATGTGTAGGACAGTCTAGGGTATGTTTAGCAATTGCGCTGTCCTGTTTCAAGGTTCGGATGCTGTAAAGATGTTCATACACCCTTTCTTTAAATTTCCAGTCTGTTTTCCCTATGTAGAAAACAGGGCAATTCTGGCAGCATGCCAAATAAACCACACCTTTTGTATTACAATCAAATCTCTGTGGGGTCATATAATCCACCCCTCTGATGTTGACTCTTTCCCCTGTGTCCATGTATGGGCAATATGTGCATCTACCACATTTGGTCATACCTACTTTTACAATCCTTTGCCTATTTTCTTTCTTTTTTGATAATAAACATTTAAGGTTGTTACCCCTTCTAAACACTACTTTGGGGGGGGTCTCTCAGTTTACAGGTCAATACAGCATCTGATCTAATACTCTCCCAGTTTTTGTAGATGATCTCTCTGATGTTATAACCATCCAAGCTGAACTTCGTGATTAGGTTGACCCCAACCAAAGAAGCTTTTTTGTGATTTTATCACTAATTTGGGAGTCCTGTTGACCTAATTCCTGTATGTCAAACAGGATGGGTTGGTAAAGGCCTCTCGATCTTTTCCCTTTTATCTCCTCGGTTAGTTTCCTGATCAGTTGGGTGGGCTATCTTCTTTTGGAGAACATGTTTCCTAACCTATCACATTCTTGTGAAAAATCATCTTCCCTAGTCACCATGTGGGCAGCCCTGACTAATTGTCTTTTTACTACAGACCTCCTTTGGACCAAAGGGTGGCAGCTAGTAAAATGAAGGAAGGCATTAGAATATGTGCCTTTTCTATAGATGTTTGCAAAATAGCTGTTTTTATGTAAGTCCTTACTCAATAAGAAATCCAAATAGGCAATTTTAGTTTCATTATATGTGAAAGTAAATTTTAAAAATGACGTTGTATTATTAAAGTAGGACACTAGATTTTCCGCCTCTTTCACTTTTCCATCTATCGGTATAAAAATGTCGTCCAGGTACCTAGTATAAAATTGGATTTTATTTATAATATTAGGTACCTTGAACACAAATTCCCTCTCCCAATATGCCATGATCAAATTAAAAAGCTAGCCCCGCATGGTGACCCCATAGCTATGCCTGTTGTTTGGGCATAGAATTTTCCACCAAATGTAATGTAGTTGTTTGATAAAACCAGTTCTACCATTTCTGCCAAGAGACTAATTTCATCATTAGATGCTCCTAGCTTATGTAGTAGCAATCTAAGCCATTCAATCCCTTCCACATGTGGGATAGACGTGAAAAGATCCTTCATGTCAATTGTCAAGAAGTTCAGATTATGTCTGAACTTCAACTTTTGGATGTTAGCTAAAAATTACCAGGAATCTTTACAAACCTGTGGCTGTGACGTTACGTATTTTTTCAACTGAAAGTCTATGTATTTTGCACAAGCGTATGTTATACTTCCCCTAGCATCCACTAAAGATCTCATTGGGGGATCATTAATGCATTTATGGATTTTGGGGATCCCAAATAGGATCGGAATTCTGGGGGCTGGCGTGTTAATATAATTATAAATGTCTACATCAATTCTGGCCTTTATAAACAGTTCTTCTATTAGTGACTGAATCCTCCCATAAGCCATGTTCAGTTTGTTACGTGACACTTCTCTATAGGCATCTGTTCATATAATTTTCTCCATTCTTGATTGATAATCATTGTTATTCATTATAACTAGCCCTCCACCCTTGTCCGGCTGCATCACCCTAACTTGTGCTTCCTGTAAAAACCTAAGTGCCTGCCATTCCACTTTTGTTGTATTATTGTGCCTGTCTGTACCTCTTCTTTGAATATCAAATAAATTATACAGGTCTAAGTCACAAATTTGTTCATACAGTAACAAAGTAGGGTGAATTTGTGGACAAAATGTGCTAGTTATATAGAATGGGTTATTTACATTGTTCTCTTGGCCAAACAAAATTTAAAAATTCAGTTTCCTGATAAATAACCTCAAGTCAATAACTGAATCAACAATGTTGGCTTTAGACATAGGAACAAATGTCTGGCCTTTAGCAAGAAGGTCCGCCAGTACTGAATCTATGGTTAAGCATGAAAAATTGAAAATTTTAAAGTCACCTTGAGAATTCATTGTCACCTCACAATTCAGGGAAGGTGATTCTGTTGTTTAGGATACTGTTGTTGCCTCCACACTGGGTTGTAGGTCACTTGGGGGAGACCCTGCCTCAGGTTGCAACCTGAGGCTTGCCTTCGAAAATTTGCATTACCATGATTATTTGCACCTTGGTAGTTGTTGTTACCCCTGTATTTGTTTTCGGATGCCTTTTTGGCCTCCTGATTACTATGTTGCCCTTCTGGTTGCACTTGAAGGTGTTCTGTCCTTCTCTGTGGCCCCTGTTCATCTTCTGGTTGCCTTACCCCTGCTGTATTTTGAGACATTGGAGGTTTTGGGTAAGCCACCCCTAAATTATATGCCTCCCTGTCTCTCTTTAATTTCTTCATTTTAGTTGCTTTTAATTTGTCCATATATTGATCAATACTGACAAAATACCTCTCATAGTCATATTTGTATCGCATAAAATCTATGTCTTTTTTATGCTCTCATCCAGAGGGACAATTTCCTTTAAAGTTGGTATTGCCATGATCTTAGTCCTTTAGGGACAATCCCCTCCCCGATACATTCTTTAAAGTATGCTATTTCTAATTGGCTTAGTACGAGGTTGCTATAACAACTCCCTTTCCTCTAATTTTAGATGCCATGGTCCACCCCGAACATTCTTCTTCACTTGTTCTATAACAACAAATTTAAAAAACATGTGTTGGATTATCATTAACATGTTTTGCTAAAGCATTATTTAAATTACTCTTACCAATGTTGTAAAAATGTTCATAAATTCTATTTTTCAACTTTCTCTCTGTTTTTCCTATATAGAACCCTGGACAAAATTGACATGAAGCAAGGTATATTACACCTTTGGATTTGCAATTGTATTTACCAATAACCTTGTACGAAGTGTCCTTGATGCTGAAAGAATTGCCTATTAGTATATGTTTACAATAATGGCAATGCCCACATCTGAACATTCCATTATCTTTTTTGTTCAACTTTAAAGGCATTTCTAAAAGACATTTTAAATTAGGCCCTCTTCTATATGTTATTAATGGCTTATTACCTAATTTATTAATAATAGGGTAGTCATGTGTAATGAAAATCCAGTTATTTTTTATAATACTACAAATCATACTACTTTCATTAGAATATTCCGTACAGAAACTAGTAACAAATGGAATCTGAGCTACTTCCACATCATGTGCTTGCACGTTTCTGTTCAAACATATCATCCTGGTATCGTTAATGTACCTGGTATACGAGATACTAGGATGATATGTTTTTTATTTTCAAAGGTGAACTTGATGAAGCCCGACAATTTGTGGAAACAATTAAGTCATTTACATTGTTTTTAGATTTCACTTTTGAATTTAATATGGAATGTATCAATTTTTTGGATATTCTGCTTGTTAAAGATAGTAATTATAATAGGTATTCAGCGAAGATATATAGAAAGCCTACCTATTCTAATTCTTTCTTACATTTTTTAAGTAATCATCCCTTGCATCAAAAGAAGGCCGTTATTAAAGGCTAATTAGTGAGGGCTTCTAGAATGATTTCTTCTGATGTTGATTTTGAAGCTGAAAGTGACAATTTACAACAGATGTTTCTTAATAGAGCATACCCACAACAGTATATTGAAAAGTTTTGAATTGAAGTTAGATCCAAAAGAAATATAGGCTACTTTAAACCTATTTTATTTAAGGATCATATTACAGAATGTGACGATAGAATTTCTTTGAACACAAACATGCAAGCACATGAATTGTGAATCCAAAGGTGTAATATACCTTGCTTCATGCCAATTTTGTCCAGGGTTCTATATAGGAAAAATGGAGAGAAAGTTGAAAAATAGAATTTATGAACATTTTTACAACATTGGTAAGAGTAATTTAAATAATGCCTTAGCAAAACATGTTAATGATAATCCAACACATGTTTTTAAATTTGTTGTTATAGAACAAGTGAAGAAGAATGTTTGGGGTGGACCATGGCATCTAAAATTAGAGGAAAGGGAGTTGTTATGGCAACTTCGTACTAATGCCAACACCTTTCCAGGGCTTAATGAATATTGCTCCATTAAATATTTACTAAAATTAAAAGCCCTGGAAAGATGAAATAAATATTTTTAGTATCTAATATAATCAATATGACATATGCTTAAATTTTATTAATATGTTAGAAGTAACATATTTTAGTTCAATTATATATGTTCTTGTTGGTACGTTTTTACAGATGTTAAGTAAGTTACTGGTTTAAAGCTTTTATAAAAGGTTGGCTTCTTTAAATATTTTTAAATAGTTAATTGAACATTGTGATGTCATTGATGTAATATGCTATTTAAGAAGTAATTTGGAGAAATTTTTTGTCTGAGGAAGTGCAGTAAATTGGGCTGTACGAAAGCGCTTACAATAAATTTGTGGTGTTTTTACGATTTATGGCATCCTTTTCCTATATTCAGTCATTGTTATTAGAGCTGCACTTCACTGGTAATTCAGGATTTGTAACTAATGGCAAGATGATTGCAGTGGAGAACTTTGAGTTCATCAGAAATTTCCACTGTTGGAAATGAATGACCCAAATAATAGCTTACTGTCGAGACTGTTTTTTTCTGTTATGTTTAGGCTACTAAAACCTTCTCTTCAGTCATCGGGCCTATAAAGGTCAGTGTATATCACATATTTCCTCTTTTATGAATCCCACATGCCAACTCTCAGGGAATATTAATGCTGCCTTTTTTTTTAGCTAAACCTCATGATATTTCATCTATTTGACATGGAGTTATTAAATATCTTACTTCTCACTTCTTACTCTTAGCTGCCATACAAATACCAGGTCTCTTCTTTGAAAACTATCGACTAGAAAGTTATTGATAATCTACTTAAACAGTAATCTGCAGAATGTCAATACATCTAGGTCATGATGATGCATAATGGCAACACTCATTCCCCTAACTAGCATCTTAATGGCCTTCCGGTCATTTCTATATTTTGTACTATGTAGGTTAGCAAATGCTGAGATGCTTCATATTACTTGAGACTACTTAAATGTTAAATGTCATTTGGAGTAGATTAATTAATTATTTTAAACTAACAGTTTCACTAAGAAATACCTCTAGCCAGCTATGCCATTTTGGCCATTTGATCCCTTATGAGTACAAATACATACTGGCTACTGTATTTTCAACTATCTGTGTATTACGTATACTATCACTACACTAAGAGCAAAATTATGTCTTATGAAGGATTGTACTCTTGTTAAAAATCAATACAGAAACTAAACAGATTGTCATACCTTTCAGCTGTCACTTATGTTCAAGGACATCCCTGATTTTGATTCAAATTTTAGTACTGTCCTTCTTAATCCCTCCTAAAATTGATCATGCTTTGAGAAAATGTGGTGACTTACACTTAAAAAATAAGGACAAATATTACAGTTATAGCTTTCTTTAATTTCAGAAAATGTTTATTAATTCGTATTCTTTTATTCTGTCAACATCTTGAGTTAATAGTACTAATATTTTAAAAGTGTATCTGTCCTTTATTATTCCTAGATTTGTCTCTGATTCTGTTGAGATTTGTCCCTGATTTGTTGAGAGCTATCTTTACATTTTTTGCATTTTAAGGTCATTAGACTAATTAGGGGTGAATTTAATACAGAATGTTTTCATGAAGAGTTTCCCTTGGCTTACAGGTCTTATTGACTTAGCATGACCTTTATAAAAGTTTATAATGCTTGTTTTGATTCTGTTAGACTTTCTTATATGTAATCAAATTTTGAATGTCTAGGTTGCCTCATGAATTCAAAGCTGCTCTTTAATAGATTTTGTTTTTTGCAGTTTGTTTAAGTTATCATCATATGCATTCAAACTTAAACAGGAAGCACAAAAAAGGAAAAGCTACATGCATTTTGTTTGCTCATTTTGCATGTTGTTCTTTTGAAAACATTACAATTCATCACACAATGGTTATGAATGAAGATGATCTTTCTCTCTGTCTCTCTGCATATGTATCGGTCTGGTTCCCTGACTTTCTGTGTCTCAAAATCCACCACATTCATTTGTTCTACTAAAAAAAATTACAGCTGTGTAAGTCCCACTTAACTGTAAAAGTAGATGCTCATTGAACTCACTGCCTTATTGGCATATGGGTAGTAGTGCCCTGCTACCTCCCTCCCCCCTCCCTCTGGCAGTCTGTCAAAGCTTAGAACTCCTCCCCCTGCTTGCCTGTGGGTATGAAGGACCAATCAGCTGTCAAAGGCAGGAAGGTTCTTCACAGCCACAGACAACAGTCATTTAAGCAATAACCAATGACGTGGTGTGATATATTGAAAATTTAACCATGGTTGGCGTGGTTTAATCACAAGGGCGAAGCCGAGTTATTAAATAAAGCCAACCGTGGGTAAATCTTCAATATACCACAACCATGGAGTCTGTTACTGCTATTATACAATGACATTATTTAAGAAAAAAATTACTTACTTTTATTAAATAATGTCGTTGTATAATGGTGCATTACTGTTCTTCCGCCGGTAGTGGTATACTGCTTCCTTGTGTTGATGTACTGTGCATGCATATGGGACTTGGATTTCCAAGTATACCCAGTACATCAATGCTTTAAAATGGAAGCAACGGAGAAAAGAAAGTCTCCGTTGCTCTGTTTTTTTGTTTTTTTTTTAATTAAAAAAAAGATTTTTGGACACTTTATAACAATGGAAAAAAGTGGAGCGACTGGACCTTTTTCTGTTGGTTTATTGTGGGATTTACAACTGGCATGCTGGCCAATCAGCGTGCATGTTTTGGAATATTAATGGGGGGGGGTCATTGTATAATTAGTTTTATCTTAGGACTCAATGTGAGGAGTAGATAGAAATGTAAGCTTTGCTAGCAGATACTGTTCCAAACTAAAAACGATACTCACACACACATACAAACAACACACACACACACACACACACACACACACACACACACACACACACACACACACACCCACACGCACACACACACACACGCACACACACAACAACAACAACAATAAAAGTTGCTAAACAAAACCTGCAGCATCTAAAACAACAAAACTAAGTACACCCAACAAAAAGGGAGCTGGTGGGAGAGTACTGCCAGTAAAGCATTGTTTTCTAAGGGCGTCGACTGTTACAGGTAAGTAGAACTCATGTAACTGTAATATATTCAGCAAGTACACTGCCTTACTGGCATATGGGTAGTTTCCCAAAGCTTACTTAGTAGGAGGAGGGAAAATAGTGCAAGAGCCACCAGGACAATGTTCCTCTCAAAGCCTGCTCTGGATCTAGCAAAGGCATCCATCTATTAGTGCTTCATAAAGGTATAAACAAAGAACCAAGTTGCTGCTTCTAGAAAACTTCTGGAGTCCACTCCTTTCCAAAATTTCACTAAAGAGGAAGAAGCCCTAAAGGGATTTGCCCTTACTTTGCCTGATTTGCATCACCATGGTGGGTGTAACAAAAACATAGTAGAGGATAACATGTGTAATAGTTTGCTTAGAGACAGGTTAACCTTTCTTTGCCCCAAAGAAAGAAACAAAAAGCTTTACTGCCTTTCTAAAGGCCTTTCTACAGTCAAGGTAGCACCTGAGCTGCTGATACACATCCAAGATATGAAGTATCCTCACTCCATAGTTCTAGGGCTCTGGGCAGAATCCAGTGAGGAAAAACAACCTGGTTAAGAGTGAAGGCTTAAGCCACTTACAGCATTAAGGAAGAATTAGTGCAAAGCATAACCCTATCCCTATGGAAATCAGGTAAGGTTGCCCAACATCAGAGCTGCAGCTCAGAAACTCACTTTGCAGATGGCAGATCAGTAAGCAAAACAGGTTTTTGTGTTAAGAACTTGAGATCAGCATGAACTGCCAGTTTGAAAGGTGGCAAAGTCAATTTTTCAAGAATATAGTTGAGATTCCACTAAAGAGAAATTTGTTTGTGAGGGGTTCTCATATGCAATATTCCCTTCATAAACTGTTCTACCAAAAGAAAACATGGAAGAAGAAGAGGAGGGGACTGATAGTCAAACATACAACATGGCCACTAAATGCACCCACATATTGACTACATCCTGGCACACCACTCTCTTAATCTACTACTCATATGGGTCTGCCCAGGATCTGCTAAATTTGTCTGCCACAATGTTCTACTCCGACAGGATGGAAGATGCCTTATGAGTCCAGTAATGATGAGAAGCCAGCTTCAGGCTATCAGTGGCAGCCAACACAAAGGATAAGACACTGTACTCCCAAAGTTATAGAGTCGCAGAGTTACCAGAAGTCTGTGGTGTAGTCTGTAACCATCAGAAGAGGACCTGGAGTCAAAAAGAGATGAAGGATTTTCAAGGCATGAACTTCCACCAATATCTGCAGATGTAGATGTGCTTCCTAGCACTTGCCTCTACATTGACATAGCTCCCCAATGAAGTGAGGTAAATCTGTCAGTACAGGTCTCCACAGGCAACAGAGGGGAGAAAGGAAGTCTTGAATTAATACTTAACTGTTTTCTCAACCACTATAGTACTCACCTGCAAATCGTAGCACTGGTAACTAGGATTCCAGAAAATGAAAGAGTTAAATCTGACAATTTCAAACATACCACAGAATCAAGGATGCATTCTGTCCAAGAATTTTAAGGAATTCTCTGCAGAGGTTTCTTTCCTCCTGGATAAATAAAACACATCTGTCAAGATGGGATATTGACTTCAGGAAGAAATCTCATTATTTAGCAGGAGTCAATTAAGCACCCCTGAAAGATTGCTTTGTCAAGATGTCAAACACGACTATTGCAGGTTCAACTTGAACTCTAGCTGGGAGTTTGGTAAACCCTTGAGGTGCACAGGGTAGACCAAAGGATGGATATAAAACCAAAAGTGTGGACAAGATGCAACAATCCTCTCCAAAGGAAGGATCTGTTCAATGTCTCCAGTAACCAGCATTTGCCAGGAAATAGAAGGGAATAACAAAGTCAGGTCCAGTGGGTGAGAGGGAGCCCATAGAATGGCAGTGAATGATCTTACCACTGCTGCCTGTAACCTTTAGCAATGAGGTTACACACCCATTTCTTGGGAACCACTGATGGCCAGGCAGCCTTGTTAAGAGCTAAATATAGAAACATGGCACCTGGAGGGGCACATCAGAAAAATGGATGCTGCACATTAGCACAGTCACAGGTAAGAAGGGAGAATATCCTTTTAGAGAAAGGAACTCCTCTAGTTAAGCTTTGTTGGGGACTCAACCTGCCATTGATCTTTGGTACCTAGGTTTTGATCAGCTGAGTTTTCTGTTTGGAAAACTGCTGAAAATGATCCTGATTATAGGAGGAAAAATAAGAAAAATGAAACATTTTAAACACTCCTGCCTCCATTCATTTCTGTCATCCCAGTGATTAAGGATCTGCTTACCTGCTGTACAAAAACGGGTCTAGGATGATTGAACAAAAGTTCAATTGTCCGAAACCAAATCACCGAATCCACTTTAGCGAAAATGCTTTTTGCCGAAAAAGCACTTTCGCTAAAGTCCCAAGGAAATAGTAAAAAAACAACAAAATCAAACACAAAAAATCACACAACTCATGCTTACGCCCCCCTGCACCCTCCATGTGGGGGGCTGTCCCCCTACACACCTCCTGCTTTTATAGTCTCACTCCGAGATCTCACTAAAGTGGGGAAAAGGGAATATTCCCTTATCCCCACTGTACTACGATCTCAGCAACAGCCATTCCCCCATGATTTCCCTTACCTTTCAGCATACTTCTGTGGAAGTGCTTTTTCGGCAAAAAGCACTTCTGCACAAGTATGCCCCGCCGTTTCAATTTCGAAGAAACGGCCGTTCGGCAAACTACCCGTGACCCACAAAAACACACAATCAGACTTAAGTGAAGCATTCATAATCTCAGATTTAAACTCAACAGAAATATATTGTCTACACCAGCAAGCATACCTCTTATATTACCACTGACAAGGCTGCCTTGCTAGAAATAGTATTGGCCCCCTCCAAGTCACTCTTCAAACCATTCTTTGAGTCTAAATGGAAACAATATCTTTGATACAGACTTTTTGCTTACTAGGTAACAAAGCAACAACTCATCTAAATTCTACATACCTCTCAACACAAACTTACACAAAACAGATTGGTAGAAAAATACTTTAACTACCATACTGGACTGAGACAGCTTGCTTCCGTAAGATGCTAGCCATTTACCTAGTATCTCTGAAGGGACTGGCTTTGAAGAACACTTTCTACTAGAAAGGATCACTAAGAACTACAAAGCAGGGTCCACAGACAGGAAGACTTGGAGGCAAAGCATGGCTAACCAAATAAAAAAAAAATTTATTAAGCAGACTCTCCATGAGTAAAAGAGAATTGCAAGCTTTTTTAACAAACCTCCTCCAATGCTGAGATCAATGGAGGAAAGGTCTCCATGGCTGGTGTCCAAAAGGTCACAAATCTTGCTGAATTCAGGAGTAGCCAGACTCTGACACAAGGAAAACCTCAGACACCCCGTATCCCTTACAAAACTAGGATCCAAGGATGATAGAACAGCAGTGGAAGTGTCAACATTAGTCATAACTTGGGTATGCACCCCATAATCAACTGTCTAAACAATGGAGAAAAATAAAGACTTCTACCCAAAAACATGCTGGGTCTTAAGTCTCCCTTTTTTAAGTACTGTGCACTACTAGGAGAATCTCCAGGGGAGACATATTAACTCAGACAACAGAATCTGCACCCCTTACCTCCCTGTACCTAAAGAGTTTGGTTCTCCCATACATGAAGCAGATAATGGTGCAGCTCCAGAGGATGTAACTAACCCTTTTGTCATTCACAATTGTGCATCATACCCCACAACAGGTGCCCTGAAGGTAAAAGAACGCAAGCCTACCCATGGCTGAGGCTACTCGGAGTCACAAGCAATAAGCTGAGGCATAGTATTTTGTAATTTATTAGTATCACTTTTAGGAGCATAAAGAGTGGGTAATTGTGCAGGACACCGTATCTAAGTCCATGAAGTCATAGGACAAAGTTATATCCAGATCATTGCTAATACTGGCTAGGGTTACCACCTCCCTCTTTTTTTGTAGGACAGTACCTATTTGGGCAGTTGTGTCCAAAGACCATAAACACTCATAAATGGTTTTAAACCCTGCAGAAACAACTAATCAGCTCAATATATGCAGTAAAATCTTATACTGTAAAAGAAAAAACAATACTAAAAACATATACTTTTTTAAGAAACAAACACATCAGCAGTCTACACAGTTAAAGCACTGACAGATAAAGACAGAAGGAAGGATAAACAATTTTTTTCTTTTCTGAGCTCTGAAGATTCCTTTTCAACCAAAGCCTGAGCACCAGCTTCATCCCACCTGAATGGAAGACAGCCACTGTCATCCCTCTACACAAAGGTGGAGCGTCCACTGACCCAGGCAATTATAGACCCATCAGCCTAACTAGCCTGTTTTGCAAGGCCATGGAACACATTACAATGAGCCTTATAAACAAGGACAGTTGCAATCTCCAAACTCTTGACCCCACGCAGTTTGGTTTTGTCAAAGGGAGATCATGCCTGTTAAACTTGGTTGACTTCTTCAAAACAGTCACCAAAGCCATGGATGATGGGAAGATGGTGTACATCACCTACCTTGACCTAGCCAAAGCCTTCGACACTATTCCCCACTCAGGCATAATAGATCATTTGCCCCAGCTAGGCATCAACCCATGTGTTACCAGACGGGTAGCTGACTGTCTCACTGATAGAACCCACTCAGTCAAAATAGGGGAAGCCCCCTCTAGTAGTAGACCTGTAAAAAGCAGTGTACCCAAAGGATCAGTTTTGGGACATCTACTGTTTGGGATATACGTTTCTGAGGTGCAACCCAAAACCAGTGGTCTGTGACTTACCAGATTTGCAGATGACTGCAAGCTGGGCACTATCTTAAATTCCCCAGTAATGTGAACATATTCCAGGAGGGCCTTACCCAAACTAATGACTGGTGCCAGAAGCATGCCTCAAACTGAATACCAATAAATGCATCATTATCCCCTTTGGGAAAAATGGCATCCCCACTAATTATCACATTAATAACAATGTGCTAAGTACAAAATCAGTTATGAGGGACTTGAGCACTCAGGTTAATAGCAACCTGACTTTTGACCACCGCGTTGCTTCCATTGTATGGAAGGCTTTATACATGGCCCAGCTCATAAGTAAGGGTATTTCATCCAGGAACAAGGAGGTCATAACATCCCTGTACTCCTACCTTATCAGACCCATTATCGAGTACAATGCCCCCTTTGGCATGTACCTTGCCAAGCACATGCAGCAGCTGGAGAGACCACAGAGGTTTCTGAAAAGGAAAATCCAGGGCCTTAAAGACTTATCCAATATAGATAGGCTAAAAGCCCTGTCCCTCTACTCAGTCTCATACAAACTGCTCAGAGATGACCTGTGTCTGGCATACAAGGCCATCTCAGACCCAACCTTGATGAAGTTGCTGCATATCCGTAAGTCAAACTCCACTTGTGCAACCCGCATGCAAGACTTCAACCTGGTCTATAACATTAATAGAACTTGTTGGAGGGATAGATTTGTGTACCAAAGACTTCCTCATCTGTGGAATAGACTCCTCCATGTCAAGCAGAATACTTCTCTAGCCCTCTTTAAGAGTAACCTGGACGACTGGATGGGAAACAGAAAACAGACCCCTAGGATCCCACCTGTGTCCCTGCTGGACAGGGGAAACAGGTGCTGACTTTGTGGGAACATGGGCATAATTCTTGGCTATGCTTATAAGGGCCTCTAGGCCAATAGCCTATGAACCTACAAGATGAAAAAATACAGAGAGAAACAATGTCCTTATAGAGCCTTCTCTTCCAGTGGCACTAGGGAAAACTGAAAGGCTGCTGTCTGTGGCTATGGAGGGCTTTCCTGCTTCTGCAGCTGATTGGTCCTTCACACTCACAGACAAGTAGGGGGAGGAGTTCTGAGCTTAGATGATCTGGCAGAGGGAGGGAGGGTAGTAGAGTACTACTAGCCATATCTTCCAACTGTCCAGATTTTGCAGAATGTCCAGATTTTTGCTTCTTATTGTTGGTTTGTTCCTCATAAAATTTGTGGTTTCTGGCAAATCACTAAGGATTTAAGTCACTAAATAATACTAAATAATGACAGACATTTGAGTTTCAGATTTCATATCCTTCAGAAAATGAATAATAATGGAAGATCTGCCATTCTAGCAACTTTCTAAGATTATAGCAGCATTATTTAAAATTGGTCCCTATTTTTGGGCCTTTGCCCCCCCCCCCCATTACCTCTGGCATTGTCCACATTAATTGTGTTAACAGATTGAGAGGTGTGCTATTACCCATATGCCCTTAAAGCAATGTGTTTGTTGAACATCAAATCTTCTGAAAGTTCTTGCCTGGGAACACCATGCAGGTACAGCATTTTTACTCATCTTAAAACATATCTCTGGAATTCTACAATTCAGTATGTCTTTGACTTCCCTTCATTCAGACTAGTTTTATTCTCTATGTACAGTTATCTCCTATATATATCCTCCATCTCTTAAAAACTTTAACGAGATAGTAGACATATTCATACCTCCCTGATCAATTCCACTGAATATCTCTATCTCTTCTATTGCCTCCTTGCTTCTTACCCAAGTAACTCCTTCCTCCTGGCTGATTCTTTCATTGATTCCCAGTAATTAAAATCTTGGAGAAATGTATACATACACAAGTAATGCAATACCTCATACAGAATCAATTACTCACTCCTACACAGCATGGTTTCTGACCTACATATAGTACCTCTACAGCTCCACTATCCTTCCTCAGGACTATCTCATTAGCCAGAGATGATCATAAACTCATCTCTTGCTTATTCCTTGATCTATCAAAGGCCTTCGACACATCTTCTCACTCTCTGCTTCTTCACAAACTCTCTGACCTCAACTTCTCCCCTGATACAGTTGTATGGTTCTCCAACTATCTTCCTGACAGACATCAGTCAGTAAGATGGAACTCTGCTCTATCTATCCCCCTTCCAGTAAGGATGGGTGTCCCCCAAGGATCAATTCTTGGACCACTACTTTTTAATATCTTCACCAACTTACTCTGTTCTTCTTGCCCACAGTCTTCCATAGTCCAATATGCTGATGACTCTACAGTCATCACCATTGCCAACTCCCCTTCAGAACTTCTAACACCCACCCAGTAATCCTTTAATGCAGTTAAGACATGGCTCTCAAATAATCAGCTCATCCTCAACCAAAAAAAAAAACAAAACTGTTACTCTTTCTCCCCAAAACAGCTAACCACATCAAATCTTCCTTCTCTATAATGTCCTTTAACAATATCCCTATCAAAGTCGACACCAGCACAAAATTCCTTGGTGTCACCATTGATGATCAGCTAAAACTTGACCTTCACATAAATAATTCTATCAGGAAAACCCATCAGAAACTATGACTTCTGTAGAGAAATAATTTCTCACAACTGAAGCTAGAATCACTCTTGCACATGCCTATCTTCTACCTTACCTAACATATTACTCTCAAATCTTTACCAATCTAAACTCAACTGTACTAGCATAACTTGAATCAACCTACCACAAGATTTGCAGCCCATCAAACCTATAAATCCCACCACTGCTTCTCCTTAAAACACTTAAATCGGCTTGAACTACCCTACCTCCTTCTTCCCTCCCAAATCCAAACCGTTCACTCCATTCTTTACCAGCCTGTCTACTGCCCAGCTCTAAGTTCTCTCATCTCTCACTACTCTCTCACTAGACACCTGAGGAGCTCAACTCAAGGTCTATTACATATCTATAAACCTAAGTCTAAATCTGGGTGGAACATATATAGCTACAACCCCTCTATAGCCTGGAACAAACTTCCACTTGAGGTCAGATATCCTATACATCCCAAAGAATTTAAAATGGCCACAAAAGAGTACTTTAAAAGACACTGGATCTGCCACTGTTCCCAAGCTTTCTGAATACATCTACCATACAAACTCCTGTCCTTCTCTTCTCTCTTACTTGCCCCTCTTAAAATCCTTCTCTATACTTGTTATCTTACCCCCCCTAAACTACATGACTTACCCCTTTCTTTCACCAGTCTATGCTCTTCACTTTCTTTATCATCCCTTAATCTGCAATTTTCCTTCTAATATGCTGCTATAGTGCAGCCCACAAACTTCCTATAAGTTGTCTAACTTATCTCAAGACTTGTTATACATTTATATCACAAATTTGTAACATAGAACTGCTGTCTGATTGACTTATGTCTTTCTAACTTTATATACTACTTCATGTAATCTTAAACTGCATTAGAATTGTAAATTGTTTATATAACCTGGAGCTGCTGGCTATTGGAATTGTAAATTGTTTATACCACCTGGAGCTGCTGGCTATTTACACTATGTCCTTATATGTGTTTATATTACCCTATCGTACGATTTAAATAGTGAACACTATTTCATCGTACCTAAAATATCTAAACCACAAAATATTGAACATACAGAACACAAACACACAACTCAAGCACACCAAAATAAATAAACCACACACATACACTTAACAAAATCATAATTCTAACCCTACACTACTACCTATCCACTCACCTTAACCCAGCCCTAACCCTAAAGTCCCTAACTACCGCACACTCACCTTACCCGCTCCCTAACCCTAAAGTCCCTGACTACTGCACACTCACCTTACCCGCTCCCTAACCCTAAAGCCCCTAACTACCACACACTCACCTTACCTGCTCCGTAATCCTAATGTCCCTAACTGTCGCACACTCACCTTACCCCGATCTGTTCCCACACTTACCTTAACCTGGTCCATAACCTCCATATGCATACTTACCTTACCCCTGTCTGTAACCTTCCCACCACAATAGAATAAATAGTGAAGCCATGGAATGGACAACCAAAATCTTACCCTAGGTAAGATTTTGAAATTCCATGGCTTCGCTATTTTGAGTTTTCGACAAAAACGGGTCGATATTATAGCATTCAAAGTTTAAAAACTTCAATGCTATAATATAGACCCCCTTATATTATTATGTACTACTGTATGTAATCTTAAACTGCATTGGAATTTTTAATTGTTTGTACCACTTGGAGATTTTCTCCCCGAGTCTCTGCTGAAAAAGGGCTTTTAGCTCAGTCAGACACTCCCTGTCAACAAATGTAAAAATAATTAATTAATTAATTAATTTTGATACCAGCCTATCATTGTCACCCAATATGTTTGTAATAACTGTACCATCACCCTGTTTTTGTTCTCTGTACCATATTACCCCAATATTCTGATTATTATTATCTTTGTTATCCACTTAGCTACTTATTTATTTGCTGGATATTTAGCACAGGGTATTGTAGATGGGTTGCCAGTGGCTTATCTTACCTGGAAGGCACACTTGCCATTAGTATTTATTGTGCTTTGTGTTCTATATTATGTTTTGCTCATTCTCTTGTACTCTCGTATTCACGTCATGTTTACATTCTGCTTTTACTAGGCCACATTTAAAAAAAGAAAATTGCCTAGCTTAGTTATCTAATTATAGATAACAATTAAATATGTGGTTTAAAGCACGGCTGTTAAATATTTTTGTTGCATGGCACAAGCAAACAAAAACTTCAAATACTTTCAGTCTGCAGTAAGTTTTCAGTGTAAACTGGTGCTCATATTAGTGCTGTAAAATTTAAATGTGTATAATGAATGTAAAATGCCATCATCAAGTACTCACTGTCTTCAACTTCATCATGCATATTCTGTTTATATACAATAAGCTAATTTAATAATTTTTTTCAAGTGGTTTTCATTACTATTGATGATGGTGCAGCTGTGATGTTGCTTGGAAACCATCGAACGCTGTTTTAAGCAATTTCCTAAGCATCTGAGTCATGCATGGGGACCAGTATGGTATAAACTTATATCAGTTACTTTTCTTTGAAGGGTATCTTAAGTGTGATATTTGAATTAGTATCTCTTGTTTGAGTATTTCAGAAGCTGTACATTCTTTAGATTACTTTTCTTAATGCTATAGCACTGCAGGAAGAGAAACACTGGCGCGCATGCTTTGGATGAGATTATCACTCCTCCCTATAGCTCAGATACTGGTTCATAAAAGTAAGTAGGTATCTTTAGCCTTCAACAGTGGTCAACCTACAGCATGTTGTTTCTTAACCCTGTCCCATTAAAATAAGCATATCCTGGTCAGACTTCGACTGTCATAACTTAACTTAGTTGTGTTAAATTAAATATTTTATTCAGTGAGATAAAAAAAAGCTCAGTGTGCTTACTTTTTTAAGAAATGTTAAGGTAGTTAGAAAGAAAAGCTGCCTGCTATGTACTTGTCTTGCCAAGGGTACAACTGAGCTGGTAATGCTTCAAGAAATGCTAATAGAAAAGAGTTATCAAATGTTATGAAAACAGACAAGACAACAATTGGCAATGTGATTGAGCACTGATAGGCGCAAATGTTAAGTACCATTTTTAACGTTTGAAGTTTAATATTTATTTATTTATTGCTACAAAATGGTTACATAGACAACATGATATAAATTGAAAAAAAAGCTTCAGGAATCAACTCGCTAAGCTATCTTCAACAAATAATTAAATAAATAACCAGTACTACGATACAAGTGACAGAGACAGACTAACAGTATACAAAGGTTGAACAAATCCCTACAGATTCCAGGTTTTTATCCCTTTGATACAGACTTAGAAAAGTCACTGCTAGTGATATCAGTAGACAGAATGAATATCTACAGTGAGAAGCCAAGTCACAGCGTTAAACATTACTGTGGACAATAGTCAGAAAGTCCATTTTCTGCATGTCATTAATGAAAGAAAATGTACAATTATCGATGTACAAACCAGAGTCTTACAACATCAAAGCAGGAAGAGCATTATACCATGCAGTCGACATTTTGCTGAATTGAGACTGTTCTGGTCAAATATTGACTGTACTGTAGAGGCAGAGAAAAGAAAGAGAAGTTGAAGATAAGAGATAGAGAGCCATACCTCTCAACTATCCATATATATGCAGAATGTCCGGATTTTTGGCATATATTTTTGGTCTGTTCCTTATAAAATGTATGGTTTTCTGGCAAATCACTGAGATGATCTGAAGACTGAATTCACCAAATAATGACATACATTTGAGTTTGAGACTTTAAATCCTTCAGAAAATGTATGTTAACACAAATTATTTTACTCTTGCAACTTTCTAAGTTTATAAGAGCAATATTTAAACTATGTCCCTATTTTTCAGCCTTTGTCCCCCCATTTTGTCAGATTTGTCCAGATTTCTTGCACCAAGAGGTTGAGAGGTATCTAGAGAGGGTGAGTTTTATATCTATTTCTTGTGTTTTACCTTCTCTTTCTTCTCTAAAACTGCACCATCAGAATAAGTAGGTTGAAAAAAAATCTGAATTATTTTTCTTTGCTATGCAATCTCTGATGGGTTGCGGCATACAGAATGTGACTTCTTGAGGATTTAGATAAATGAGTTTAAAATAAACACTTGTTAACTTAATTACTTTAATTATAGTGAATCCAGTTATTGACAATGTGTATAAGATATGCTAAACATTGTCAGAAAATGAACATACTTGTGCATCTGTATAAGGAAAGTTAACAGTGGGCTTCCAGCCATAAGTATTTAAGTTTAGATAGGCCACAAGAACTTAATAATATATTAGCCATTTACTACATAAGACTCAAAACTTTGACAAGGAAGTGCAATTTTGAATATACTGATTCAAAGATCAAAACACATACTATACAGAATTATCACTCAGGAAAGATTAGTTAAAAGGGCTATCTGACACAAGTATTAAGTTAAAAGGCAGAATTATGAAAAGTAAGCAGGAATGTCATAAGAACAGGAAAAGTAAAAGTACTGGGAAACATTTTGATTAAAACAACTAGTTGTCTAGAACACAACAGGAATAGAAAAAAATTAAACAGCAGCAGATGAGAAGCAGAGACAACAAACAATATGCCAGAAATTAAAAGCATAAAACAAAATAGATTTCCAATGTGCAGAAACAGTGGTGTTTAATACCCTCATAGACCTGTTTGCCATGCAAAGGTAAAACATACATGAACTGCAAAGAGCTAAATCATTTCATAAACTGACAGCAAGGCATGACAAATACTTCAGGGCAGTACAAAAATTAGATTGGCAAAATACCAAAAAGAGACAGTTTCCAAGTAAAAAGATGTAACAGTATGATAGAAGAAACCAGAAAATGAACATATAAAAAGTAGATAAAACTGGTAGTTTGAGATTCAGCATGTTTGTCTTTAATGGCAGTAGTTTTATTTTGAAACTACTCTTTTTGTGCATAATCACCTGATATCATTGGTGGGTGCTGACTAGCCCTAGTCGTTAACTGTTTGACAGAGGCAGCGCTTAAAATGAAGCAGGTTGTTATGTTTATCTTTTTGATGAAGTCTTATTGCCATTAAAGACAAAAGGGATAAATATCAAACAGTGGTCTGCAGATCCTTTCCTTTTTTCCTTTGTTCATTTTATTGTTTTATTTATTTATTGTTTTTGCCTATTGCTGCATGGGGTTCCCAGATTCTAGCCTGTAGCTGGTATGAGAAGAATGACAGAAGGGTCAAAGCCAGAAAGGGAACACTAATAAACAGAGAACCAAACAACACACACACACACACACACACACACACACACACACACACACACACACACACACACATACATCATACACATTGAAATAAAACATAAGCCCACATCAGAAATATAACATGATTACAGTGTCCAGTATATGAGCTAACAGTGGATCATAGAGCCCATAGCCAGCTAAAGCCAAAGTTCAGGTTAGAATCTGTGACCACAAAAGTCACACTCACAATTCCATGGAACCACTATCAGTATTTGGATTCTTCCAGCATAATTTGTGTACAATTGGAAATATAGTCTGGGGAAAAAAAACAAGTCTTGCAAGACAAAGGTTATTCACTGCTAAGTTTCCCTAGGACAAAAGTATTGGGCCGGATTCACGAAGGCTTACACGGAGTCTAAGAGTAGTGTAAGACTCCATGTAGCCTTCGCGATCCAGGAACAGCCCAAAGTCCGTGTAAGAGTTAGTCTAACACGGCTCTTACACGGAGTGGGCGTGGCTAAGCTAATCAGCCCACTTGCAGCCGAATAGCATGCAAATGAGGCTGATTAGCAATCCAGGAAGCCAAGAACAGCCCGTGTAAGAGCCGTGTTAGCTGCAGAAATGTACTCAGTTGACAACTGAGTACGTTTCTGCAAACACGGCAATGGAGCCATGTCAGCTCCAAATAAAGGGTGCATATGTTATAGGCAGCATGCCAATGGCCAAATATGTGGCCATTGGCAATGCAACCACATGCAAAAATTTTAAAAATATATATTTTTTTTTTCGGCAATTGCCGATGTGTAAACCCAGCGCAGCCCCACGCAAACAGGCTGCGCTGCATAAAACATGAAAACGAAGGTTTTAAACCTACAAATGTAGGTTTTATGCAATATATGGAATGTCAATGGAGGGACCAGCATAGGAAAACCAACATGGCCACCGTGTAGTGGTTGCCAAGGGGGGAAGCCAAGTGTAAGAGATGTAACTAAGCATTAGTAGGCAATCTGATGCAAATTAGGGTAAGGATACTGAATACCACTGTCACATAGTAAATGAGCACAGTCTGAGTAGTGTAAGAGTTACAGAAGGGGGAGGAACAGAGTAGGAGATAGGTGACATCACAGGGGGGAATGGTAGAAAGGGATAGAAGTCATTGGAAGGTAGAGTTACATGACAGATGTCAGAGAGATATCAAGGAAGGAGGTGTGCCCCCAAGTAAACATGAGAAAGCCAAGAAATGGAAGGTGTACACTGTTGCCTACACCAAGGTTTCTTGTTGGACGTGTATGCGCACGTGTGCGCGCCGTGAAGCGCGAGTAAGACGGTGTGCGCGCGTGTAAGGCAGTGTGCGCGCGTGTAAGGCAGTGTGCGCGCGTGTAAGGCAGTGTGCGCGCGTGTAAGGCAGACTAAGCATGTGGGAGCGTGTTGGGAGCTGTTTAACACCGTTTGCGCGGGCGTGCACGCGTTTAAAACTGAATAAGCAGATTCTGAACTGTGTAAGTGTGTGTGCGCGCGTGTAAGCCACTGTGAGCGTGTTTCTGCTGGTTTGAACACGGCTCCACCCTGAGGAAACAGAGGAAAAAGGAAGCAACAGATGTACTAGGAAGTTAGCAGGGAATACTGCTGGAGCTAGCAGGTGAAAACAATTAGATGCAGGCAATTACACAGGCAGAATACTAGGCCAGCCCAGCACTTAAAACACTGCAAACAGCAGTGTAGAATGTTTCTCTCAAGAGACACTGCAAGACAGGAGTTAAGTTATCAGAAGTGAAAACTTAAAAAGCTGAACTCAGAGCAGAAATGTTAGGGGCTGCCATAGCTGTCATAATGAGACATAGGCGACTTGCTGAGGGTGGTGACAATGCAGATGGTGCCAGGCAACCCGCAGTGAGGAGACGGAGAAGAGTGTACAGGCCCAGGGTCACCTACCACGGGTTACATGAGCTGGAGATAGTAGAGCGCTATAGAGTGGACAGAGACCTCCTGCAGCAAATAGTGGAGCTGTGCAGGCCACTCCTCACACACAGAACCAACAGAGGGGAACCCATCCCAGTGGAAACCAAGGTATGTGTTGGCCTAAGAATACTAGCAACAGGTACCTTCCAGAGACCAACTGGCGATATGATGGGGATATCACAGGCATCAGCTTCCAGGGTACTGCACCAGTTCCTGGATGCCATGTCAGCACATGTCGGTGATCATGTATACTTCCCCAATGCCCGTGAGGTATTGGCCAGCAACATGCGTCTCTTCCAGCAAATAGCGGAATACCCTGAGGTACTGGGTGCCATAGACTGCACGCACATACGCATCAAAGCACCAGCAGGAGAGCGGGTAGGGCCTACATAAACCGCAAGGGCTTCCTCCATCAACTGCCAGGTCGTGTGTGATGCCCAGGGCATAATAATGAATGTGTGTGCCGGCTGTCCTGGGAGCTACCATGATTCCCACATCTGGCATTTGACGCAGCTGTACCAGACATTTGCCAATGGGGACATCCCACACGGACACCTAGTGGATATGCACTGGAGCCGTGGCTGATGACACCCATCAGAAATGCACACACACCTGAACAGGAACGCCATAATGAGGCACACGCACAAACACGTAATGTAATAGAGCGTGTGTTTGGGCTGCTCAAGTCACGGTTCCGGTGTCTGGACACATCTGGTGGAGCCTTGCAGTACACACCAACTACATGTACCCAAATTGTCATGGTATGTGCTATGCTACATAATATGATCATGCGAAAACAGCTGCAGCAGGATCACCATAGGGCTGGGCCAAACAGCCCCCCACCATCGCCAAGGCCACCACAGGCACAGCGTGACTCGGAGGAGGAACAACCTGAGCCTGCCCCAGTAGGCAGAAGGAGGCGTGCCCAGTATGCCCTGGCTTTGGCAAAGAGGCAACACATAGCACATACATTGGCTCAGTAGGAACCTTGGGAATGATACCCCTCTCCGACTCACCATATAGTAACAGGGATGCCTAATGTGACACAACCTGCTCACAAACATGTACAGGGAAGTGTAATATGTGCATCCGACAGAGGCAGCCCTGCAGCACCACCTGAGGCATGAATGCTGTGTGTCAAGTAATGTAACACCAAGTACCATATGCACACCTGAGGACCCCGTCTAACATCCTACCCTCAACAAGCAGCATGCCACAACAGGACAACGAGATGATGAAGTGCAACAATTACCAAGTAATGCAGGTAGGCAAAGGGGACGAACTGTGTGCCAGTCTGGGATGACATGCTGAGCATGACATGATGCACCACCTGCCAGGACTGGCATGCACCTATCAGTGCAGGCCGTATGGATACTGGCAAAGGCTGTTGTCATGCACAGTGTGCCCTGAATAGGAAGGCGCAAAACACAAACCTATCTCCATAGGTACCAGAAGGGATAAGAATCAGATAAGGGATAAGGTCAAACAGCAAGATGCATGCAGACTAAGCCCACCCAGTATGGAGAATGTTGATAACTGTGCTGTAACAGAATACTGAGGCAAGGCTCACAACAGCACCCTAACACCACCAGGTTACACCTCATACTGTGCTGTACATCCTCAACACTTGGAACAAGCTACAAAAGGAGGGCGACCAGCAAGAATTGTCAAGGATAACCACACCCCCATGTTGGTACCACCACAAAAAGCAGCATGGACTAGCCATGCTCAAGTAACAGTGGCTAAAACCGCCCACCAGTGTATAGCCTGCTACAGAGTACTGGCCCAACACCAGGAACTGCATCGCGCCCATGCTGGAATACATGAATGTATCAAGTCCTCCAAAACACATTATTTTGGGTGACTGCAAATACCCAGACACATAGACTGGGAGCATTATACCAGCTGCAACAGTGTAGGACAAAAGGTCATTGAATCCACAAACCAAAAGGCCCAGGAACAACGTAGCACACCCACAAGAGGGGCAAGCATACTGGATGTGATAATCAGCAACATGGGTACGGGATGTCAAGATGAGAAGTGTATTGCACACTGGTAACACCAGACCATATAGTAATCACACTGGATATACAAATCCTGACCACAGTCCCTGTCCGGGAAATCACAGTGGAAAACATGTGCTAAGCATTATTTGCACACCTCCAAAATGATGTGGAAGCCATGAAAGGTCCCGTGCAGGTGCAAAATATGGGCCACGCCTCAGAACCTGCAAGACAGCCATTCCATGAACACCACCAGGAATGCTTGGATTATGCAGTCCCAAATTAAAACAAGACACAGTGCCTAAATCTGGCATGGTGGACACCAGCCATAACCAAAACATGCAAGAGAAAGAGGAAGCTACTACATGATAGAGCAAGCATGAACAATGACGTAATTACTGATCAGTAGTATGGCAATATAATCTGTCCACACATGCAATCCAGTAAGGCCAGGCACAACAAGTGGAATCTGTGAATCCTGAGGCAATGTTACACCTGCCCCAAGTACACAGACAACCACCAACTCCACCCAAGAAATACAAATATATGTGAGAGATGCAACCATCCATCCAAACCGGAGGCAGAGCTCCCCAACTCAGTACACCCAAAACAAGTCAGTAGGAGAAGGTAACCACACACACCACAAACACATACCCACATAGACCTACCACAACTGCAAACCAAACACATAAACACAGAAATACATTCCCGGAGGCAGAAATCACACACACAGCACACCAACAGAGGCCAATAAAGCAGACACCCAATGAAACAGCCTCCAAACATAGCACATGCAACACATAGCACACAAAGCTGGTGTGCCAAACAGTCACAGGCCAGAAGGAGAAACAACATGCCTGATACAGTTGTAATAGGTGACTCCATAGTCAGACACACTGCTGTCCCGCACAGCAGACTGAACAAAGGAAAGGGTACAGTAAGCTGCCTGTAGGCCGCCACAATATGCCACATAACAGAAATATGAAGGTCACTCCAAAGCAAACAGAAATATGATGCAGTCATAGTCCATGCTGGTGTGAATGACCCGAGATGTACTGCCCTAGACTACATGTAAAGAGACACAGATGAGCTATCCGATTATGTAGTCCAGGCTGGTATGACACTCACCGTTTGCAGCAACCTACCCTTACCAAGAATAATGCCACAGTAGAAACATGGAATGATCAGTCATAGCAAGTAGCACACTTACTGGTGTCAGTCCAAGGGGATCCAATGTCTGTCAGCTTGGGATGTCATGCTTGACAAGCCATGCAGCTGCCCTTGGGATGGCCTGCACCCATTACCCCTGGGCGTCTGAATAGTGGATAAGGCCTTGGCCACCTCCACACAGCCTTTTGTAGGCAAGGCTAAAAAGACTGACCCACCACCGAGAAAACATAAGTGGGAAGAAACATAAGGGAAATGCTGACCGATGCCAGATGTGTACACCCCAATATGCATGCTCCCGAGGCCATCCCCAGAATAGAGAACATCGATGTCTGTGCAGTGACAGAAACCTGCTGCAAGGCTCCTGACAGCACACCAGCACTACCAGGTTATACCATGTACCATGTGTCATGGCCCCAAAACCTGGAACACTACATAAAAGGAGGTGAGTAACCATAGGCAGCACAGACACCCATACGTCCAGGTAACTGACAATGCACAAGGCAGTGGAGTTCACCCACGTGCAACTAACTGTAGGCAAGACTGCTGTGCAGTCTGTAGTATGCTACAGACCGCACTCTCACACACAATAACCCCCAACCGTCCTGAAGACACTGGACAGTATGAATGTCCCACCAAATACCAAACAAGGTACCACGAAATACCACATAGGTGGTAAACCATTATGTATGGAAGGAGTAACCAGGGACCAAGGGACACAAGTGAACAGTAACCTGTTATGTGACACCCACATTGCCAATGTGGCTAGGAAGACTGTCTACATGTGACACTGTATTAGGAAAGGAGTCACATCTATGGCAACAGAGGTCACTGTGCCCCTATACTTTATCCCAATCACACCCATAATCCAGTACAATGCCTCATATGGGATCTACCTTACCTGACACCTGCAGCAGTTAGGAAGACTGCAAAGGTACCTCACCAAGAGGATAAAGTGTCATACATATATGTCATATGCTGCTAGGCTGTAGACACCCCAGCTGACTCCAGTCGCAGACTGCCCACACAGAGGCATTGCATGCCTGTTGTAGGAGGCCATGCCCAACACAGGAGTAATGGACATGCTCCACCCCAGACAACACATATCCATTGGAGCTGCGAGAGTGAGAGATGTCAACCCCAACACATAATGAAATAGGATGTGCCGGTGGGACAGATACATAATCCAGAGGCTCCACACACCCTGGACCAGAATCCCACCCCATGTTAGGCAGAGCCTCTCACTGACACTGTTCAACAGGAATCTTGCCAAGTGGATGGATGATTGTAGAGTTACAGTGGGGGTCTTCACTGTGTCATGTCCAGACAGAGGCACAGCTAAGCAAATAATACATGGCCATAATATCCAGATAGCAAGGGGTCTCAAAAGCCACACACACTCTGGCTAGCCTAACAAATGCCCAGGGTGGATAGCCTAGTATGAACCTATGAACCTATGTAGATACAAATTGTACAGGACATGAAGGATAATCCCAAGGCTTACACAACTGATGGTAGGAGCCATGTTGTGAATTCACAGATATGGACTGAATCACACAAATACCACAAACACACACACATATTGCCAACATACATCCCGACAGGTGCAGTGCAAACCCCACACACCCCATGTATGCAGAATATCTATCCCAGCAGACTGCTGGCCCCCTGACATAGCAGATGCTGAGGTAACAGACAACATCTCCAAAGCAAAACACACAGCAGCAATGGTATGAGATGGTGACCTGGGCGTAGTGCAACATGGAGTCTAAGATGAATGGAATGCCAAACCACACTACTGCTCAATGTCAGCCGTACCACAGAATATGTACCCAAAGAGCAGTGTACAACAACAGTGGTCCTTCTCAACAAAGGTGTTGCCTGAATGGATACTGAACAGTACTACCCCAGAATCCTGAGAAGCCCAGATTGCACAGCTATGGAAAGGAGCAGCATGTACCACAGAAATATGGATGTTGGGGACCTACTGACACCGGACCCAACCCAGTGTGGCCTCCTCAAGTGCAGATCCTGCCCCTAACCATGTTGGACTCAATTGAAACAGTCATTAAGGTCATTGATGAGGGCAATGTGCTCCACACAGTGTATCTGGACCTTGCAAAGGCTTCTATACAATACCCTACATGTTCAGTATAGATAGGCTCACCAGTGTAAATATAAACCCACATGTCAGTAGAGGGGTTGCAAACCAGACCAAGGACAGAACAGACATGGTCAGACATGCTTCAGCCATGTCAGACTACAAACCAGATATAACTGGCATCCCACAAGGCTTGGACCTGGTATCTCCCTCGTCTGGTATATATGTCCCATAGGTACAGGCAAACATGGAAGGACTGTGTCCTAACATGTTTGCAGAGGACTACAAACCGCTCACCACATATGATCCACCAGCTGACACATGCATCCCACAAAAGGGCCACATAGAAACAGACAACTGGTGCCATAGCTATGTCAGCAAGCTAAGTGCAGAAATGTGTATAGTCAACCCCGTGGATATACAGTAAGTGCCCACCAATTACCACATAGGTGTTAACCCATTATGTAGTTAACATGTAATGAGAGACCTGGGGACACAGGGTGATAGATATCCTGCACTGGACAAACATGTGCTGTAGTGTTTACAGAAACATACCATATACCCACCTAATCATGAAGGATGTCAGATCTACATAAGGGGAGGTCATTGTGGCTCTGCAGTCCTCCTGCATCAGTGGTACAATCGACTACAATAGCCCCTGTGAGATGTACCTCAGCAGACACCTCCATCAACTGTAAAGTCCCCAACAGTACCTCATCAGGAGTATCAATCAGCCTACACACATGCCATGTGTTGCCTGTGTTGCTGGCATCAATAAAAATGCTGCACATAGTACAATCTGAATGGCAGTGAGCTATGCACATGACAGACCTGAACCCCAGCACTGACTTACATAGGACAGGCTGTACTGTGTGATCCATAACACAGAAGCCACTCCCACCCATGAGTGAACCCTCAGCACAGGCTACCCATAGAGTCACTTATCAATCTTCCTCAATAGGAATCCTGATGGGTGGACGGGAGATGGTAGGTTTATCCTGGGTATCACTGTCATGTCACAGGTAGACAGAGGCACAGTATACCAACCATGACATTGGTCATGGCAAACTCCCCTTACAATGTGTGTTGAAGGACAAACACACTCTCCAACTTGCATTAGCCATGGACTAGGGCACATCGCTAGTGTTTGCAATTGTACACCTATGTTGTGGGATACACTAACAATGTTGGGCAAGCCTGGTGTAAGTAGTGCATATCTGAACAGAATGCAACATGGTCAGATGTACACAACTGGCCCCAACCAGGCTGTTGTGCCCACGATCAAAATGTAAAGCAGTGATAGCAGTAAAGCCCAGGTTACTGTCCACCACAGTCAAAGTACTGCCAGTACACTATACAGTACTACAGTGTTAGGTCAGTGTGAAAGGATGTTGACGACTGCATGCAAAGTATCCCATGCAAACACTGCAGGCACAGTATAATCCTGTTGTGTTCACACACAAAGCAGTTGTACAGTAACTACACAACATGACACACAACCCACAACCATGAACGGGTGATAGTTTGTGAAGTTCACACACATCCACAAATGTGGTGGGCTGCAGAGTCCAACATATGGAATGCTCACACTGGGCATGCTCACACACTTTGACAACATGCCATGGGAAGGCTGAACTGGGCATGCTCACACACTTAGTTTGTGAAGATCACACACATCCACAAATGTGGTGGTCTGCAGAGTCCAACATATGGAATAATCACACTGGGCATGCTCACACACTTTGACAACATGCCATGGGAAGGCTGAACTGGGCATGCTCACACACTTAGTCCAAATCTTGGTTTAGCAGTGGGACACACATATCTGGTATTGTTATGTGTTATGCCAGGAACCAACCACATTACAGCAGTCTGCCCAGTGCACACAGTTAAATGACTACAGAGACATACGTGATATAGTGGATCCCTCCCATATGCAAACAGTTTCCACAGATGCAGAGGTTGTTCATACCAACAGGGAATGCTATGGCAATAAAGATATGCAAACAGTCTATCAGCAACAAATAATGTGCATTTGACAATTAAACATAATGGTGTAGAGGTCAACACTAGGCTGTTTGCCCTAGGGAATGACAGCTTAGCCATAGTGTGCTTGGTGTTTGCTTCCCCACAGGATGCACATTCCCCTTTCCAAACACAGATGATGTCAGCACCCTAGAAGTACAGCAGGAGAAATGAAACTTCCCAGTAATCCGAATAGCGTGCTCCGCTAATGCGTCCGTCTCAAGTGTCATGACATAGTTAGATAGGGGTTCAAATCCTGCAAGTGCTCAGTGTGTGTTTGTGTGAGGTTGGCGTGTGTTTAAGTTTGTGTGAGGGAAATGTCCCTTTTGGCAAATAGGAAAAGACACTACAGGATGCACATTCCCTTTCTAAACACTGCTGATGTCAGCACCCTATAAGTAGAGCAGGAGAAAGAAAACCTCCCAGTAATGCGAATAGCGCGCTCTGCTAATGCGTCCGTCTCAAGTGTCATAACATAACTAGGTAGGGGTTTGATTCCTGTGAATGGCAAGTGTGTGTGTTTGTCTGAGGGGGGTTAGTGTGTGAGGGAAATGTCCCTTTTGGAAACTGGGTGAACAGACTACAGGATGCCCCTCCCCTTTGCTAAACACTGCTGATGTCAGCACCCTATAAGTAGAGCAGGAGAAAGGAAACCTCCCAGTAATGCGAATAGCGCTCTGCTAATGCGTCCGTCTCAAGTGTCATAACATAACTAGGTAGGGGTTTGATTCCTGTGAATGGCAAGTGTGTGTGTTTGTCTGAGGGGGGTTAGTGTGTGAGGAAAATGTCCCTTTTGGAAACTGGGTGAACAGACTACAGGATGCCCCTCCCCTTTGCTAAACACTGCTGATGTCAGCACCCTATAAGTAGAGCAGGAGAAAGGAAACCTCCCAGTAATGCGAATAGCGTGCTCTGCTAATGCGTCCGTCTCAAGTGTCATAACATAACTAGGTAGGGGTTTGATTCCTGTGAATGGCAAGTGTGTGTGTTTGTCTGAGGGAAATGTCCCTTTTGGAAACTAGGTGAACAGACTACAGGATGCCCCTTCCCTTTGCTAAACACTGCTGATGTCAGCACCCTATAAGTAGAGCAGGAGAAAGGAAACCTCCCAGTAATGCGAATAGCGCGCTCTGCTAATGCGTCCGTCTCAAGTGTCATAACATAACTAGGTAGGGGTTTGATTCCTGTGAATGGCAAGTGTGTGTGTTTGTCTGAGGGGGGTTAGTGTGTGAGGGAAATGTCCCTTTTGGAAACTGGGTGAACAGACTACAGGATGCCCCTCCCCTTTGCTAAACACTGCTGATGTCAGCACCCTATAAGTAGAGCAGGAGAAAGAAAACCTCCCAGTAATGCGAATAGCGCGCTCTGCTAATGTGTCCGTCTCAAGTGTCATAACATAACTAGGTAGGGGTTTGATTCCTGTGAATGGCAAGTGTGTGTGTTTGTCTGAGGGGGGTTAGTGTGTGAGGGAAATGTCCTTTTGGAAACTGGGTGAACAGACTACAGGATGCCCCTCCCCTTTGCTAAACACTGCTGATGTCAGCACCCTATAAGTAGAGCAGGAGAAAGGAAACCTCCCAGTAATGCGAATAGCGGCTCTGCTAATGCGTCCGTCTCAAGTGTCATAACATAACTAGGTAGGGGTTTGATTCCTGTGAATGGCAAGTGTGTGTGTTTGTCTGAGGGGGGTTAGTGTGTGAGGGAAATGTCCCTTTTGGAAACTGGGTGAACAGACTACAGGATGCCCCTCCCCTTTGCTAAACACTGCTGATGTCAGCACCCTATAAGTAGAGCAGGAGAAAGGAAACCTCCCAGTAATGCGAATAGCGCGCTCTGCTAATGCGTCCGTCTCAAGTGTCATAACATAACTAGGTAGGGGTTTGATTCCTGTGAATGGCAAGTGTGTGTGTTTGTCTGAGGGGGGTTAGTGTGTGAGGGAAATGTCCCTTTTGGAAACTGGGTGAACAGACTACAGGATGCCCCTCCCTTTTGCTAAACACTGCTGATGTCAGCACCCTATAAGTAGAGCAGGAGAAAGGAAACCTCCCAGTAATGCGAATAGCGTGCTCTGCTAATGTGTCCGTCTCAAGTGTCATAACATAACTAGGTAGGGGTTTGATTCCTGTGAATGGCAAGTGTGTGTGTTTGTCTGAGGGGGGTTAGTGTGTGAGGGAAATGTCCCTTTTGGAAACTGGGTGAACAGACTACAGGATGCCCCTCCCCTTTGCTAAACACTGCTGATGTCAGCACCCTATAAGTAGAGCAGGAGAAAGGAAACCTCCCAGTAATGCGAATAGCGCGCTCTGCTAATGCGTCCGTCTCAAGTGTCATAACATAACTAGGTAGGGGTTTGATTCCTGTGAATGGCAAGTGTGTGTGTGTGTTTGTCTGAGGGGGGTTAGTGTGTGAGGAAAATGTCCCTTTTGGAAACTGGGTGAACAGACTACAGGATGCCCCTCCCCTTTGCTAAACACTGCTGATGTCAGCACCCTATAAGTAGAGCAGGAGAAAGGAAACCTCCCAGTAATGCGAATAGCGCGCTCTGCTAATGCGTCCGTCTCAAGTGTCATAACATAACTAGGTAGGGGTTTGATTCCTGTGAATGGCAAGTGTGTGTGTTTGTCTGAGGGGGGTTAGTGTGTGAGAGAAATGTCCCTTTTGGAAACTGGGTGAACAGACTACAGGATGCCCCTCCCCTTTGCTAAACACTGCTGATGTCAGCACCCTATAAGTAGAGCAGGAGAAAGGAAACCTCCCAGTAATGCAAATAGCGCGCTCTGCTAATGCGTCCGTCTCAAGTGTCATAACATAACTAGGTAGGGGTTTGATTCCTGTGAATGGCAAGTGTGTGTGTTTGTCTGAGGGGGGTTAGTGTGTGAGAGAAATGTCCCTTTTGGAAACTGGGTGAACAGACTACAGGATGCCCCTCCCCTTTGCTAAACACTGCTGATGTCAGCACCCTATAAGTAGAGCAGGAGAAAGGAAACCTCCCAGTAATGCGAATAGCGCTCTGCTAATGCGTCCGTCTCAAGTGTCATAACATAACTAGGTAGGGGTTTGATTCCTGTGAATGGCAAGTGTGTGTCTGTCTGAGAGGGGTTAGTGTGTGAGGGAAGTGTCCCTTTTGGCAAATAGGATAGGACACTACAGGATGCCCATTCCCTTTTCTAAACACTGATGATGTCAGCACTCTATAAGTATAGCAGGGGAAGAGAAAACCCCCAGTAATGCAAATAGCGTGCTCAGCTAATGCGCCTGTCTCACGTGTCATAACAGTCAGATAGGGGTTTGAATCCTGCAATTGGCAAGTGTGTGTTTTTGGCTGAGGGGGGTTAGTGTGTGTGGGGACAATGTCCCTTTTGGTAACTAGGTGAACAGACTACAGGATGCACATTCCCCTTCTACACACTGTTCAGCAGACGGCCATGGCTCTGGCACAAGTTGTCTGTTGCTATGATGCCCCTTTGGAAGATGCTTGTGTCAGCTGGGGAGTCGATTATGGTGTCCAGTTTGCAGTCATCTGCATATTTGGACAGCCACAGTTCATCCGTGTTGGCCTGTACCTCCAATAAATATGTACTTAACAAGAGGGTCCCAGGACTGAGCCTTCTGGGACACATCCTGTAACTGTTATGGGGTCTGGCATGGCTCCAGCAATGCTAACCATGTGGGTTCTGTTCTTGAGCCACTGTGCAATCCATCTAGTGACATAGGGGCTCATATTTAAGCTGGTGAGCTTCCTAGAATGCCCAAGTGGGGTATTGTTGCGAAGGCGTTTGCAAGGTCCAGGTAGGCTGTGTGAACCACCTTCCCTCGGCAATGGCCTTGGTGACTGTAGCAAAGAAATCAACCGGGTTACACCCGGTAGTGCTGGTGTGCTCTCAGTAGCCCTGAACCAGGCATCTGTTACTGCACACATATCGATGTTTCCCCTGCAAAGGAGTGTTTTGGGTGCATGCATCTGGAGGTTTAGACATCTGGCGTTGGGTAGCATTGCTCTTAGTGTCTTATCCCTTGTGATACCTATGAAGGTGGGTTTGTCATGTGAGCCCTGCCTAACATAGGCACTATGGGGGTAGCAAGAGGCTTTGCCAATATCTGATAGGCCAGGGGTGACAGGTGCAGGCTGTCCCTAGCAAAGCAGGTAGTTCAACAGGAGATGGATGTGTGAAGGTGTAGTGCCTGTGACTACTTAGCAGTAGCATATATGACTGCTCACGTGGACACATGTCAGGCAGGTCATATGCACTGTGTCACAGTCAATGTACATGTGAACAGGTCAAACAGTGGCAACCTCTCAAGTGGGACATGGCCATACATATAGTAGGCTACACAGATGGCACTAGGAGTCCACAGAAGCTCTATAACTATGCATTGCAGGTGTGATCGGTATTCCAGGGTAATTGCAAGCAAACATGCATGCAAACAAAGGTACAGTGAACAGGGCTCCATGTAGTCCATTGTACAACAAACAAGCTGTACCAGTTCCATAAGGTAACACTGCACATATGCAGGCGCTATGCACATGTACATGGAAATACACTGGTCAGATGGCCAGGGTCCAGTCTCAGTGCACACAAGTGTACGGAACATGCATGTACTGTCAGGATGTACAATAACTGGATATAAACCCATGTGCCCATACCTGCAGTAATACACATGTCAAATAACAGACACCGATCCTTCTCTCAGTGGTGCCATACTTAGTAGGATGTATGCTCCCTGGCCTGCCACCACAGTATCCCTGACATATATGGGGACTCTCCCTCCTGTGACAGTTCGTTATGTGTGTTGGTGCTGTCTAGCATGGTATGAGGTGTGTGCATGCAGTGCTAGTGTGCACCTGTGTGTCCTGTACCAGTTGTGTAGTTCTGCACACATATCAACATCCTCACACATCTGCATTGCAGAGTCTAGTGTGGCCAACATGCCACTTGCAATTTACATGTCCATCATTGTGTATTACTACATTCATTACCCATCCCTGTGCTACCTATGTATGTAGGCTGCTGTTGACATCATTACCACTAGTATGCCAACATGTGCAGATGATACACTATGGTACTTACCATGGGTGTAGACAACAGGACATGACAATCACACAAATACTGCATCAGGCATGCTGTGATATACCCACAATTAAATCAGCACACAGTACTGTTCACAACATGATACTATTACTACACATCTATGTGGTCACCCTGTGCATCAGCAACATGTTAACCTGTACCTGCACAGTTGTTACAGACTGCAGGAGGTGGCACAGTTTCATCATATGCACAGGGTGTGAACTTGGTATGCCTGGGTCAGCCACCCATACCACCAATTGACATGTATGTGTATGTGTGTTGGTGAGGGACAGCAGTAGAAGGTGGGGCAGTGTTGATGCAGTGTGTGCGTGTATGCGGTAGCCCTAGGTGTTGTTATTTTGCATGTGTGTATGGATGCACACAGTTCCACCTCATGGCTGCCATATACTGGTGTTTGTGGACAGCCACAGACTGTACCTGCCAGGTCATACAGATCAGTGTCTCTGGCCACGGACACGGTACCTGTGCCTTGCAGGGTGCTACGGACCGTATCCGGTACCAACCCAGACTGGGTACTGTCATCAGAAGCAGGTGTTCGCTGACTGGACACAGAGCCCTGTCGGCCCTGGCCAGAGCCACGTGCACGTGGTCTCCTGGGGCGGTCTGATGACAGCACAGACCCAGCATTGCTGGGGCTGCTGCTGGCACTACGGGCGGCCGCGGCCCTGTTGTCGTCCACGCCGACTGCCAGCTGCTGCTGTTGCTGGCATACGGCCACGTCGACGACGCAACCGCCCACCATCACCCTGGCTCATGGACATGTAGTTGTGGAGCGGTGTAATATGTCCCCACAACGTCTGTCTCTACGGCGTCGGTGAAATCACGGATGGCGGCCGCAATGTCACGCATACCGTCGGTCATGGCTGTGCGACATGCTGTCAGCTCCCTCAGACCCTGTCTGGTGTACCGTTCCATACGTGACTGTGCCTGCATGACAGTCCGAAACATAGCTGAGGTTGTAAGTCCTCTGTGGGCACGTCTGCCAGGGGCAGTACGCCCATGGATGCTCCCACGAGAACCCCTGGACATCTGTCTGTGTGGTACCATCTCTGGGCCATGCCCATGGCTGCTGTGTGGGGAAGCATGTGGGACAGATACCACATTACCCTGGTCAATGCCCACTGTATGCTGTCCATCACCTAGGGACAGTGGTGACAAGGGGTGTATTGGCAGGATAACTGTGCGCATGGATGGTGTCGACAGCTGTGTACTGTCAATTGGCTGACCAATGGCGGACCCTGGCATACCGTCCTGTGCCACTACACCAATGTCATCAGTAGCAGTACCCACGGCACCTGACTCAGGTTCCCTGCTAGATAACACCAGAGCAGCAACAGAACCTGTGGGAAGGAAACAGGAAACACAGTTTACAATGTCTTCACACTGCCAGCGATGCACACATGCACAGGTGCACACATGCACACATGCACACATGCACACATGCACACATGCACACATGTACACATGTACACATGCACACATGCACACATGCACACATGCACACATGCACACATGCACAGGTGCACACATGCACACATGCACACATGCACACATGCACAGGTGCACACATGCACACATGCACACATGCACAGGTGCACACATGCACACATGCACACTTGCACACTTGCACACTTGCACACTTGCACACTTGCACACTTGCACACTTGCACACAGTTTCACACAATTGAACAGTACTCAGTATGCGTGATATTGACACACAGACACAGACACACCTACATGCATACAAGGGCACCACTAAGTGTGCCAAAAGGTACTATTACTACCAACATCTTTACAGGTAAAGTAAATAGACACTCACCAGCATGGATAGGCTGCAATGCAGTGATACCGGAGGGTCCTGCAGACAGGAGGAAACTAATGTTAGTGGGCACAACTGTGCCAATATTACTGAGTATGATACAGGTCAGGAGTACCACAGTCGCCTTTCAAAGGTCTGCAGCTAATATTGCGGATATCACACTTGCACATTATATACTATGGTTGCAGCTACAAACAAAGGACACACCACACACATGCATTAACTACCAGTGTACACAACAGTCAACTACACATGTGACATATTACCTGCACGTTCAGTGTCCTGCTGCTGTGCGGCTCCAGCCTCCATCATGACGCATGTCTGCTGCTGTTGTTGTTGCAGGTGGACTGGAGCCACTACACTCAGGAGCAGTCCCTCCAGTCTGGTGAGTTGTGGATGTGTAGCCACCCCACCACCTGTGGCGACCTGTTGCCTGTGGATATCTGACGCACGCTGACGGACATGTCTAATCAAATCACTGCAGTGATGTCGTACCTGCTCATATGTCCTATTATGCATGCCTATATCATTTACCCGACGGACAAGGTCCTGCCACAGTGCAGCCCTCACCTGCTGATTCTGGCTGGTGCGGGAAAAGAGTGTTGCATAGTCCCGCACCAGGCTCTGGTGTATCTCCTCATCCTCAGCCACGGAGTAGGTTGCATGTCTTGGGTGGGCCATGTACCTGGGAATAAAGATAACATGGTATCAGCAATCTATGTTGGCAGACCTTGGCACACATACTACACATGCTACTTGACTGTCATGATACCACATATCACACATATGTGGCAGCTGTCTGTCTATTGGTGGATACACATGTAGATGGCCAGGTATCAGTGCTCGGCCAGCAACTGTTGTACAGTACCTGCCAGGCTACGTACGACATACTACTGGACACCAGCAGTCAGAACACCAATTCAGGTGAGGTGCACCTCCTCACTCTGTGTGTTTGTGTCTAGGTACTGTATGGCGTACATCGGCGACTACTGTGGGCTGACAACACCCTGCTTGCCCTGGATATACATATCCCACCTCCACCACCAGCACAGATGGCTACAGTGCACAACATTACAGATACAGGCGTTACACTTTGTAACACTGATATGGTATCCTTACAGCCCACTGGGCCAGTGTCAGAGACAACACACAATGCTGACCCCTACACAATTGCTTTCTACAGACATCTCCAAGACCGCATGGCTCATGCATTCCCATATATGTCCAGGACACTGTCCACAAAGGGACAGCATCCTGTCCGGCGAACCCCAGCCATATACTGATTGTATTACACTTGATGTAAGCTACTACAAGACAGAGCATCAGTCTCTGAAGGGAGGGTATGTCTGAGCAGCACTGGTAAGGATCTATTTCCCATCACACTGACTACATGGGCAATGTTGAGTGGGACGTCAAGCGTGATACTGCAGATGACCAGGAGGCCTACCTGACCTATTTAGCGTCCTGGTCAGGAAACATCCTCTATGCCCATGGGTAGTACACAACACATATTTCACCTACACCACAGCTAGACGACATTGTGGCGGACAGGGTCAGTGCAGGTGTCACCCCGCCCTCCCCCTGTATTAAGGCATGGTTATCCCTGCTGACCCTAACCTCAAGGTCATCACAGTTATCCAGGTGAGAGACACCCACAGGTGAGCAGAATACACGACATGGACGGGACCTGCTGGTATCCCCAGTTGCATGCTACATACCCTCTGACAGGCGCTAAACACACATATAGAGGTGCTATGTTACACTACCTTGACTACAGGGTATGTACCTGTACACTGGCGCACAGCACCAGTGGTTCCACTCCATGCAGGAGGCACCTCACCATACCAATACAATACAACACAATACATGACATTGTAATACAATACTATACAATATGCTAATGCCCCCGTGTCTACAGCAGCGTACTGTTCTGCTAACCTGACAATTGTGACACATGTGGTGTGATGGTACCTGCTGCCGTCACACAGTTACACAGGGTGACACATATGGCATATTACCTATCTGAGTGACATGCAGCAGGGGTATGTGTGACATGTACACATGGGTAGTCTCGCATTGTAACACTGTGTGGTTTGTTGCAGGGTGTGTCCTGTCTGTGAGTCTGAACCCGTACCTACACATGTGCACTAAATTGCAGTGGCACAGACGACACACAGCAGACAGGTAGGTTGTGGATGGTGGGCGGTGGTACAATGCCTGTTGGACATCTGTCATGGGTGTGACCTCCATATGTGCATCTGGGGGTGGTAACCTGTACGTGGGCGGCATATGTGTACTCTGTGGTGTTGACAGTCACTGTGCAATGGTACTGTGTTTGGGTGCATTGTCACCGTGTTGTACATGTCACTGTGTCCTTCTAAATATCTGTTGCTGTCATGTGAGGTCCATACCATGGCATACATTACGTGCTGTGGGGGGTACACCGACCTACATGTCCATGCCTGACTGACCATGTGTGCGGACACATACCATGTGCAGCTGTTCCAGGGATAGTGTGCCACTGTGACTATCATTGGGGCCACTATTGTACACGTCTGACCCTGACCACCCCTGACACATGCAGTGGTGGGCGGACACTCATTTATATGGTGGTTACCTGTGTAGGTGATCTGGACTGTGGTATGATACTCCGGATGTGACACTGGTGTTCACTCCGTGCCTTTGTCACCAGGCACCAGTTGCAATACATCTGTACACATGTGCCTCACTCCAGCTCTGTATACATCTCTCTCACTCTCCCTCTATTCATATATCTATGTATTAAGATATGTCTATATGTCTATTTCTATATACATGTACATATATATATATCCCCCATGAAAAAAACCCCCCCCACACCCCCAAATACTCCCCATCAGGAAAAAAATTGGTTTGGTGATTTTTTTAAACCCCACAATTTTAAAATCGGGGCACCACCATTTACTGTTCCAAAACCCCCCCATGGTTTTTAACTAAATTAAAAATTTTTTTCCCCCCACTTTTTTTTTTTTTTTTTTTTTTTTTTTTTTTTTTTTTTTTTTTTTTTTTTTTTTTTTTTTTTCCCCCCCCCCCCATCGGGCCCCCCCCGCCCCCCCCCCCCCCCCCCCCCCCCCCCCCCCCCCCCCCCCCCCCCGCCCCCCCCCCCCCCCCCCCCCAAATTCGGGCCACCCTGTGCTTCGTAACTTGAACCTTGACCGCACATTGAACGACTCGGGAGGTGGCAAAAGCCACAAATGCAAAAAGGGGAATTTGGTTGCCGGGTACCAATTACCCCCAAAACATTTTTAAGGTGTTTAAAACCCCCAGCATGGAAGGGGGGCAATGCAGTGTCCGGACCGGCCCCCCAGGGGTTTAATGTTGTGGGGCACAACCCTTGGTCCCAAATTTTACTGGGTTTGTACGGGCCCGGGAGTACCTGCCCTTTCAAAGGGTCGGTTTTGGGCCCCGGAACACCTTGCCTTATTCCCCTATGGTTTCCAGCAAACGGGACCACCAAAGCATTTCCTCCCGGACAAAAACCCCCCTTTCCCTGGCCAAACCTGCTTTGGTTCCGGGGCGGCTGTGCGGCCCAGCCTCCTCTGGAAAGGGGCTGCCCCCTGTTGTTGTTCCCGGTGGGCTGGACCCCACTACCAACCAACCATCCCCGGTCTGGTGATTTGGGGAGTGTAAACCCCCCACCTGTCGCCCTGGTTGCCTGGGGGGGAAAATCACGAAACCGCGGCAGGGCTTCAAATCCTGCAGTTGATGTCGGTTCCCTGCCCCTTTATGTCCTTTTAATGCATGCCATACATTTACCCGGGGAAAAGGGGGGTCTTGCCACGGAACCCCTACCTGCGGGTTTCCTTGGGCCTGGGTGCGGGGGAAAGATTTTGGCAACCCCCCAAAACCCGGTCTGTGTATTTTCCTCACCTGGGGCTGGGAAAAGGGGGTTTTGGCAGGTCTTGGGGTGGGGCCATTTTGGGGGAATTTTAAAGGGGATAACCCTGGTTTTCAGCAATTATGTAGCAGCCCCGGCACCTACTCAGGCCCCCTTGTTTAGATAAAAACCAAGGGAAAAGCCTTTTAAGGGGAAACACATTTAAAGGGCCTTACATGCCACCCAGCAACTGGGTGAAACCCCTGCCACTTTAAAATTACCGGGACACCAGAAACCAAAAAAACCCCAATTAAAATAAAATGCCCCTCCCCTCTGGGTTTTTGGCCCGGGGAACTAAAAGGGAACATACGGGGGGCACAACACCTTGCCCGGGAATCAATCCCCCCTCCACCCCCAGCAAAAGGGGCCCCTGAAAACCATTACGATTCAACTTTTACACTTTAAAAATACTATATGGTATTTACACCCAGGGGCCATTCAGAACAACCCCACAATGTGCCCAAACCCCAAATTCTTTCTAAAGAAATCCCAAGCCGGATGGCTAAATGCATTATAAGGGGGCCTGCAAAAGGAAACAATTTGTGGGAACCCCGGCCAAATTTTACTGAGTATAACAGGTGGGATACCGGGCCCTTTCGGGGGGTCGGGCAGCAATTTTGGATTTTTTCCCATTCACTATACATGGGAAAGAAAAAAAGGGGACCCCAAAATGTTTAACTCCAGTGCCCAAAAAGGGGGCCTACCGGGCCCTTTTTACCGGGTTTCAGGTCCTTTTCCCCTTGGGTAGTCCAAAACATATTTCCCTACACCACAATAGGAACAGTCCCAGCGGTTTAGTGGGGGTGTACCCCCCCCCTTTTTGGCCGGGTTTCCCTGGGGAAAACCCTCAAGGTCAATCAAATTATCCGGGTGAGCACCCCATAGCCAAATTACACCCTTTTCTTTTCCCCGCGGAAATCCCCATTTGCACCCCTCCCCTCTGACGGTTTAAAAACATATGAAGGTTTGGGTTACCCTACCTTTACCACAGGGTTTATTTTTCCCTGTACCGGGGAAAAAAGAAACCAGGGGTTTCCCAAAACCCCATTTGGGGGCCCCTTTCCCCAACCAATACTAAAACACTACTTGACTTGTAATACAAATATCAAATTTTAATGTGGCAGCTTTTTCTGTCCCAAATTGGGGGAACACATGTGGTGGAGGTACCTGCTGGCCAAAACTTTTTAACGGGGTACCTTGGCCATTTCCTATCTGGACCCAGCGGGGTGGGGCCCAATTCAGGGTGATCCCTTTAACCTGTGGGGTTTTTTGCGGGGTTTTTGGGTCCTTCTGGGGGCTGAAACCCGTTCCCTAAACATTCCCCCCTAAAGAAAGTGGCACAGGCACAAAAACAAAACGGGGTTAATTTGTAAAGGGTTGGGCCTTACAAGGGGCCGTTAAAACCCCCAAAAATTGTGCCCCTCCAATTTTTTGCATCTGGGGTGGTAATGCACCCCATATTGTGGCCTGTGGGGACAGCACCTTTTGGAAAAGTATTTTTTTGGGGTTTTTCAGTTTTGTACTGAAAACGGCCCCTTCTAAATTTTCTGGCGCATGGAGGTCCCCATACCATTGGGAAATTTAGTGGGGGTAAGGGGAACCTAAAATGCCGGGGGCCTCCCTGACCAATGGTCGGAAACTTTTACCCAGGGGTGAAAAACCCTTTTTCCCAAAAGGGTTGCCACTTGGGGGACATCATTGGGGCCCCCTTTGTAAACAGGGTTACCCTGCCACCCTCCCCAACATCCATTTTGGTGGACACCCAAGGTGGGTTACCGTGGGGGGACCGGGCGGGTTGGTTGATCAAATTGACAGGGAAAAACCCTTTGGGCCTTTTCCCCACCACCGGGGTTGTACCTGTACACTGGCCCTTTTCCACCCCTGAACACCTCACCTCCCTCTTTTCAAAATCTAATTGAAATTAAATATTCAATATGCTATTTCTAAACATGTTTGGGTTAATTTGACAATTTAAATTTGTAATTTCCTGCGGGTAAATTTTGGGGGTGCAAAGGGTTTTTGAGGACAACGGGGGTTGTTGCAGGTCGGGGTATCTTTTTTAACCTGTGGGGGTTTTGTTCGGGGTTGCCCTTGTTTAATTCTAACCTACCTAAAATTGTGCAAAAATTTGAAGGGGCACAAACACAGCATTGGTTTAGGGTTGGTTAAAATCCTTTCTCTTAGGGGTTGTATCCATATTGCTTTGGGGGGGTTTAAAACCCTATTGATATTTTACTCTTTGTTGACATAACTTCCCAAGGGTTACGGTTTTTGGGGTGCATTTATGTTTCCCTTACTGTTCCCCTAAATACTGTTCTTCATGGGGTTAATCTAATTGTACTTGGGGGTACAACCTACAAAAAAACCTATTGCCCCTTTGGTGCAAAATCCCAATTTTGCACCCTTTCCCAGGGATAGTTTTTCCCGGGCCCATTCCCATTTTATTTACAAGGGTTACCCCAATAACAAAAAGGGAGGGTTTGGGACACCATTTTTATTTTTTACCTGTTTTTGGTACGGCTGGGGTTATGTTTTCCTGTCCGGGTGCCCCATTCCAGTTTGCACCAGGACCGTTGCTTTCTTCTGTCCTTTTTCCCCACCCCAGTTCGGGTTTTCCCCTCCTCTCTCTTTTTTCTTGTTTTTGTCTTTGTCTTTTTCTTTAAAATGAAATGTGGGGTTACTTTTGGAATAAATATTTGAAATTTTCTGCTTAGATGTGAGGGTTGCCCCAAAATTGTTGGGGCCAGCATTTCAATTTCATACCTTTTGGGGGTCGTTTCAGTTTCATTTTTGATTCAAACTTCTTAAATGTGTGAAAAAATAGGCCCTTTCAAGATTTTTAAATGGGGCCAATTCCTTTTTATGTTTTTAACAAACATTCTTGATTAAATTGGTTTTCCTCTATTTTTCGGGGGGTTTTTGGGGTTAACTTTTTCCTCCTTTCTTTCCCTTTTCCTGAAAAACTAAACTGTGTTTTTGTAAAACAACCCCTACTTTTGTTGATTGTGAAATGTGTTTGTTTTTTCCCTTTTCCCCTTTGCTGACCCCTGTTCCAACTTCTTCAAGGGTTGCCCAAAAACCTGGGGGGTTACTTGTCCCTTGTGGGTTTTTTTACGTTGTGGCTGTTTTTGCTTTCCCTTTTCCCTGTCCATTCCCCTTGGAAGCTTGGTATTTGCTGGGGTTGTTCGCTGCAGTTGGTCTGGCCGGGGTGGGGGCCTTCTCTTTCTTTTCTCTCCCCCGGCTCTTCCCGTTTTTTCCCTCAGGGAAGGGTAATTTTTCAGTGGGGTCCCCCCTTTAATTTTTTGGTTTTGCTTCCCCATTTTGGGGTTGCCCCTTGGGGGTTACCCAAGCATTTTCTAATTCCCATGCAGGGTGTACTGGATTAAAGTTCCATTGTGTTTAAATTTTTCCCCAAAAATGTTTGGTCCCCTTTCAATGTTTGGGGGCCCCCCCTTTTAAGCTTCACTTTGTAGTGAAAAGGTTTTTAAACTTTTTTTAAATTGGTGGGTTAAACCCCTTCATTTTCCAGTTTTGCAGGTTGTCCACTCCTATAATTTTGGTCATTTTTGCCCTTTTTTTGGCATCGTTGGGTTTTAAAATTTTCCCAGGATATTGGTGCCCATTCAATTTTTGGGCTGCTTACCCTTTTTCCAAACTTTCCCCCCAAGGTTGAAACCCCCTGTTATTTCGAACTTTTCGGGCCATTTGGGGGTTGCTTCTTTTTGGGGGAAATGTGTCCCCCTTTTTTGGGCCCTTTGTCCCATAATTTTATTCCCCCTTTTGGCCCGGATGTTTTTTCCTGTGGGTTGGGGCAGGCTTATGTTTAAAATTTTTGCCTTGAAAGGGTGAATCTTTGGCCCCATGGGCCTTTGGCTGTTTACCCCTTTTCTTAGGGAAAAATTTTCCCCCTTTTTGGGGGTTTGGGGGATTTTTAAAATTCATGTTTTGTGTATTTTTAACTTTTAAAAATATTTTCCTTTTAAAATTTTCATTCCACGTTTAAAATTTTTTCTTTTAGCCCCTTTTTTTGGAGGTCATTGGGCTTAGTTGGTAAAACTTTGCAGACTATATTTAAACCCCCGGGTTTCGGGATTTTCGGGGGAATTTTATTTTTTCTTTTTGAATGGTGGGGGTTTTTTTGCCCCAACAAATTATTTGGCCATTTTTTAAGGGGTTGTGGGGTTCGGTTTCCCTTGTGAGTAGTGTGTTGTTTTCCAAGGGCAAAAGGGCTTTAACCTACTTTTCCCTGCAGGCTTTTTCTTTAAACAAGGGAAACCAAAATTTTGGTGAAAAGGGGTCACAAAATTTTAAACCATGAAAAAATTTTTTTTGCAAGGGATGAAAGGTAAGGCCCCATTAAGCTGCCCATTTCCCAAAGGGCCGGGGTTGGGCCAAGGGGGTTTTTTAATTTTTTCTTTTAAAACCTTCCAGAATGTCAACAAAATAAAAACCTTTTAACCCAATTGGGAATTGGGGGGGTTCCATGCCATGGCTTTTGTCCGGAAGGGCCAGTTTGAAAGGGTTTTTTGGGGGAAAAGATGCCCTTTTTTTTAAAAGGGGGGGGGAAAAAAGGGGAAAAAGGGGAAAAGGGGTAGCGGAAAAGTTTGGGGAGGTAGGGGGGTGGGTTTAAACCCCCAAGGGACCAAACAAACCATAAGGGGGATTTTTGCCTTTGGGGGTTAACAAAATTCCGGGACGGAAGGTTGGGAGGGGTTCCAAAGGCCCAGAGACAGGGGCAAAGGGGGAACTTTTATCCCAATTTTTGGGGCGGGTTGCCCTTTTTTTCAGGGGGAAGGGACGGGGGTGTGCCTGGGGGGTGGTTGGGGGAACGGGAAAAAAGCCCGGGGTTGCCCCCCGGGGGGGTTCACTGGCGGGGGCCCGGAGGGGAGCCCAACCCTGGCCCACAGTGGAACAGGGTAAATTTGGATTCCCCGCCCATTTCCCCAGGGGGGGCCCCCTTCCTGGGGGCTTTCCCCCGGCGGGTTTGGCCCCCCGGCCCGGGAGGGGGTCCGGACCCCCGCCCCAAGTGGGCCAGGGGGGGGAATTTCGCCAGCTGGTGGGAAGTGCAGGTCTTGGAACCACGCGCCCTGTAGTTCATATTTTGCATTATGACATAACAGTTTGGGTTAGTGACATATAAATACCATTCACATTAGTTTAACAGCCATTAGTATTCCCAGTAACCACACACCCAGTTATTCACACCATTGAACAAGCGTGCATAGCATTATAATTTCAACAGTAATACACAGTCAACAGCAACACAGGGTTGGTTGGTAACAGGCCATCAGGTGTGGATGTATGAACAGAGGCGGATCATCAACAGACGTACAAATATATATGACCCAACAGGACAGATGTCAGGGGTGGTAATTGTGATTGCACATACCATTTCACGTGGAATGGGTTATAGATGGTTAGAGAATTAGGAGTAAATCAGACATATTATTAACACCTTGAATACAAATACATATGTATACATTTTCTAATATTCTGATTATATACACACTACTATTCTGGCTACAGTGTCCTATATGGTAACTACTTAACCTTGCAGATGGGACTGTTACTGCAACATAAGTCTACATTTATTGCTGTTCATACACAAGTCATATCGACATTTGTGCAGATACATCTCCTGTTAACTGTTCTTTCTATAACTGTAGACAGGTGTGGATGTTAGGATATCAGGAATGATCATCCCTATCCTGCATGGCTAGACTAGGAGCAGCATATCAGATTTTGGGTGTACATTCACATGCAGCACTTTGGACAGATGTTTCTGTTTAGTTTGGAGTCTCACATGCATTTAATTATATCCTGACTGCAGTATACTTTATTCAGGGTTAATTACTACTGTGAGTGCTGTATTCTGACACTTTCTCACACTCCTCACTTTTGCTTTCATGTTACTATTCAGACTGGGTACTTCGACACATTGACATGTTTTAACAGAAATTATTGCAGTTATTTCAGCACTCTCACTTCTGTCATGTTTCAGTATTTCCACATGTATACATCTCATACAGGTGGATTCATCCTCTTCTGCAGCTATACTTTACCTGCTGCCTGCTGCTGCTGTTTGTGTACTATTTTCTTACAGGCAGGGCAGTTTTATTTAATAAATATGTGTTGGACAGTCTCATGATTAGTTTCATCATACAGGCTGGGAACTGTTGTAATCAGGCAATAACTTGCATTAAACTTTCCACACTCTGTGAGTTTTTGCAGATTTAATTCCTTCCCTGGCTACACACTGCACTCTTATGCTAAATCTGTCATACATTTATACATCTTTACAGTTACTAGTAGTGGATTACTTGGTGCTGCCTGGTGGCGCAACACTTTTCAGCCTATCAGCATAGGCTCTACTTGCGGTTACGCAGAACGGACACCTGCAGCTATGTGTAATATAAATGAAGTAATATTGGAATAACACATCTCCATGATTTCCCAGGTAGTTTAACTTTCTACAGAAGCATAATTAATTTTATACTTTACTCCCAGTGGTGAGGCGTTGGGTGATTGCCGGGCCTCCTGGGATCCAATGGTTCAGTTGGTCACTGCTATCGGTCTCTTCCAGGTCCGTGACATGGTGCAGGATTTGACCTGCTCACCTGTCCTAGGGAATTCCTGTGGCACTGGTGAGTTCATGAGCTTCAACTGGTCCCACGCCTCAGCCTTGTATGCAGCTCCCCAAAGGACCTTGGCCCCTGCATGAGTTTGGCCTCATGGTTATGGACTAGGAACCAGGCCATGTACCTGGACTCCTCAACACCCCACCTCTGGGCTTCAGGCGCCGAAGCTTACTTCACTCCTCACCTACACCTTGACATTCTAACTGCAGGTCTGTTCACAATCAGTTTATGCTGTGTATTCCCGCCTATGGGGTTTATATAGTCCGCTTTTCCCTTTGACATATCTGTGATTGGCCCGCTTTGGATCATTGTATCCAACTTCAGTAAACCTGCATTGTCATGCTGTGGTTTGTATTCATTCCTATATATGAGCTGATATTGCATTTCTATGAACTGCTGTCATGGCTTAGTGGTTCTGTATAATTCCTTGACTATGGTGTATAGTATCCTGGGTCTGAACTTGGCCTGCAAGCTTTTATTCTTCATGACTGTCTGTGACATGTTGAGGGTGTGTCTGTGTAAAGGCATTTTTGGATACGGCTGACGCTCACCGTTGCCCCGCTCGTAGCATTAGCTTTCGTTCTTGTGGTCGCGCATCCCCGCCGCGATAACGCAGAGTCGCCAGTTTGGAACACTGATTTGCCACAGACTATTAGCGCGCATAAACCTGCGCAATTAGGGGCACATTTATTTAAGCTGCGGGTAAACCACTGCTCGGCTACAGGCACTCATTTTGAACCAGTTAAACCTATATATAGCTTATCTACGGGCAACATTAATCTCACTCCTGTTGAACTGTAGCTCAGCTATGGGCATATAAGGCAGTTTATATTCATTTCTTGGCCTACATTTATTCACTATAAAATAGGCTATTACATTGCATTTTACATATATTCTGGTTTTATGTGTACATATATGTGTCAGAGACTGTTTCATGCTTATTTTGAGAAAAAAAAATTTTTATGTTGTGGGGCTCGAACAATTCATGGATGCCTGCTCTGCAGACGGCATCTCTACCGCTTCGCTATTGCTTTCTGGCTTTATTTTGCATATGTAGTTCTCCCATCTGCTTTCACGGCTGACTGCTAACTGTAGCTAAGCAGCTCACGAGCACTTCAGCCAGCGCCTGGAAAGCACTCACAGTTAAACATCTTTACAATTTAAAAAAATATTAACTGTGCATTGATATTTCTTTTTATGTTTAATGAAGTCTGGCAAAGGGCATGTGTTGTATTTGTGTTTATTCACATTTCCGTGGACTCTATTTGTGGATTAATGTGCTTTGCACACCTTTTAGACTTCTGGAAATTAATCGCTTGTCCGCTTTGCAGGGAACTCAGCCTACGGACACACGCTCTCTACTGTCTTACACGGCGGCGTGTTAGGCTTGCACGGTGTGATTCAGCATGCTCTCGTGAATATGCAGAGCATGCTGACATCACTCAGTTTAACTGCAGCCTCCGTGTAAGAGTTATAACTCTTACACGGAGGCTTCGTGAATCCTGGGGATTATTTATTTATGTATTTATTTTGTTTATTAATTAGCAAATTAGTTAGTTAGTTAACATTTGTTAAACCAGTTAGTGGACTGGTTCTTGATATTTTTTCAGTCATGAGGTGGGCCACTTTGCAAAGATAATAAGCAAACATAATGCAGTAATTATCATTGTGTTATATGACAGAAACAATTAGAGAAATGCATGAAATTAACAGTTAATTTGTAAGAAGATTAATTTGATAAAATAAATAAAAACATATTCAATACACTTCAGATGAAAATTAAATTGCCAACATCTGTTTTTTTAGTAGTTCTTAAGACTATCCAAAGCTATAAATATATTGTAGTTGTAAAAGAGGTAGCACTGAGTGCAACAAAAAGCAGCCATAGTAAATATAATGACAGATTATTAGTACAAAAGTAATTATATTTATACTTCATGAGTTAAAAAGATTTATAATTTTTTTTAAGGTTCATAGGTTCATAGATATATAATGGGCAGGATTCACGAAGGCTTGCACGGAGTGTAAGAGACATGCAACACTCCATGCAAGCCTCGCGATCCAGGAATAGCCTTAAGCTTCGTGTAAGAGACCAGCTAAAACATCTCTTACACGGACTGGGCGTGGACATGCTAACATGCCTCACTTGCATCCGGAAAGGTATGCAAATGAAGGTATATTGAAATGATCCGCGAGAATGGCAGAGAAACCAGTCCCCGTGTAGGAGGAGACGCTTTTAGCTGCGAGAAATAATACTCAGCTGACGGATAACTGAGTTACATTTTCACTGGAAATTCCCTAAATGGGCCATGTCAGCTCCAAATAAAGGATTGCATATGACTCAGGCAGCATGCCAATGGCCAAATATGTGGCCAATGCGGCAAGAATAACCCGCATGCAAAATATTAATTAAAATAATTTTTTGGCTTTCTCGGCGATAGCCCGAACTCGCGCAGCGCATTCCCACGCCAAACAGCCGCGGCCTATATAAAACTCATAAAAAGAAGGTTATAAACCCACAAATGTGGGTTTCATGCTCATGGAATGACAATGCAGGGACCAGCAGGCCAAAACCAACATGGCGGCCACCCGCGGTAGTGGTTGCTAAGGGGGAAGCTGAGTCTAAGACATGTAACTAAGCATTAGTAGGCAATCCTACATATAAATAAGGGTTCAGATACTGAATCTCACAGTCACATACCAAATGAGCACAGTCTGAGTAGTAGAGATACAAAGGGGAGGAATAGAGTAGGAGATAGGTGACATCACAGGGGGAATGGTAGAAAGAAATGCAGTTCGTGGAGGCCAGTGTAGCATGACAGATGACAGGCACAAGATGGAAAGAAGGTGTGCCGCTAGATAAGAATCATAAGAAAGTCAGAAATGGAAGGTGTACTGTTTCCCCACAAGTTTGCTTTACTGGCCATGCATCTTTGCCATGTGCACACCAGGAAGTCTGCAGTAGGACGGGGTGCGTGTAAGGCAGTGTGAGAGCATGTGGGGCGTGTTGGGAGATATTTAGCACACCTGTTGCAGCGGGTGTCTTTGATATAAGAGCAGTCAGAGCCATTGGGCTGGCAGATGTGTAACAGAACTGCAGCAGGTATCTGTGATGTAAGCCGAATAAATGATTCAATTTGTAGCAAAACCCATTAATGCGGTAAGCCACTGTGGCGTGTTTCCAGATGAGTAGCCATTTACTCCCCTGAAACAGAGGAAAAGGAAGCAACAAATTAATAGGAAGCTGTAGGATAACTGCTGAAGCGCGGGTGAAAATAATTAAATGACAGTGCAGGCAGAATATAGTAGCCAGCCCAGCGCTGGCTCGCGACAGTAGTAGGATCTTTCCGTAAAGGGTACTGCAAAGACAGAATAAATAATAAAGTGAAAACTGAAAAAGCTTCCTCAAAGCAAGAAATGTTAGGGCTGCCATAAGCCTATCATAATAGAGACCTGCGACTTACTGAGGTGGTGACAATGCAGATGGTGCTGGAGCAGCACAGTGAGGGAGGCAGGAGAAAATTATGCAGGCCCAGGGTCACCTACCACAGATTTACATAGAGCTGGAGGAATAATGGCCTTTATAGAGTGGACAGAGAGCTCCTGCAGCAAATTGTTGTTGAGCTGTGCAGCCCGCCTCACACACAGAACCAACAGAGGAACCATCCAGTGAAACCAAGGTATGTGTTGGCCTAGAATACTAGCAACAGAGTACCTCCCAGAGACCAACTGGCGATATGATGGGGATATCACAGGCATCAGCACTGGGGTACTACACAGTTCCTGAGATGCCATGTGCTTATGGGTGGTCATGTATATTTCTAATGCCTGTGAGGTATTAGCCAGCAATATCGTCTCTTCCAGCAAATGGCAGATACCCTGAGTGCTGGGTGGAATAGACTGCAGCACATAAGCATCAAGCACCAGCGGGTGGTGGGGTAGGGCCTACATTAGCCGCAGGGCTTCCCTCCATCAACTGCCAGGTCATGTGTGATGCCCGGGCATAATGTGAATGTGTGTGCTGGCTGCCCGGAGTTATCCACGATTCCCATCCCAAGCATTTGGCGTGGCTGTACCAGACATTTGCCAGTAGGGGACATCCCACCACGGACACCTAGTGGGGATGCAGGTTACTCACTGGAGCCGTGGCTGATGACTTATCAAGCACACACACACCTGAACAGGAGCCATAATGAGGCCTGCGCACAAACGCTAATGTAATAAATGTGTATAGGCTCTTTCAGATCCAGTTCCGGTGTGGACACATCTGGTGGAGCCTTGCAGTACACACCAACTACATGTATCCAAATTGTCATGGTATGTGCTATGCTACATAATATGATCTTGTGAAAACAGCTGCAGCAGGACCAGCGGGCCCGGCCAAACAGCCCCCCACCATTGCCAAGGCCATCACAGGCAGTGATGGGAGGAACAGCCTGAGCCTGCCCCAGTAGGCAGAAGGAGGCGTGCCCAGTATGCCCTGGCCTTCCAGCCAAAGAAGGCAACATATAGCACATACACTGTCAGTAGGAACCCTGGGAATGATACCCCTCTCTGACTCACTCATATATTAGCTGGGGATGCCTAACATGACACAACCTGCTCTCAAACATGTACAGGGAGTGCTGACATCCGACAGAGCAGCTCACAGCACCACCTGAAGGCATGATTGCCATGTGTTAAGCAATGTAGCACCATCTAGTATATACAAACATGAGACCCTGCTAGCATCTCATTATACACCAAGCATGTGCCACACTATGAAGACAAGAAGATCAAATTACAAAAAATTGGCTGAAATGTGCAGTCAGTCAAGGGGAGCCAATGTGTGCAGGATGGGAAGATGTCGCGGGAGTTTGACATGATGCACCACCTGCTAGGGGGTGGCATGCACCTATCATGCCATGCCCCATGGATACTGTGCAAAGGCTGTCAGTACCCACAGCATGCCCTGAATAGGTAAGTCTCAAGAAACACAAACCCAACCTCATAGGTTCTACAGGGATAGGAACCCTAAGATGTATACCTACCCCATGACAGATGTATAGCAGCAAGATGTGTGCAGTGTAAGCACAAACAGTAAGGAGAATGTAGATATCTGTCCTGTAATGAGAACTAGGCAAGGCTCACATCAGCACCCTAACACTACCAGGACACACCTCATACTGTGCTGTACAACCCATAAAACATGGAACAAGCTACAAAGGAGGGTGACTGTAAGAAATGGCAAAGGATAGCCACACCCCCATGTTGGAACCGCAACAAAATGACATGCCTATATACTGCCTCACAGTATATAGCCTGCTACTACCGAACCACTAATCTAATACCAGGAACAGCACCTGGCCTATGTGGAATACATGAATATATCAAGCCCCCCCAACCACATTATGTTACTCGACTAGAAAATGCAGACATACACGGTAGCATTGTACTACTTCTTAGGCAAAAATTACGGAAAAAAATTACTAGATTCCATAAGCAAAATGCCCAGAACATTATACTACTCCCACAAGAGGTAAGCATACTGGATGTGATAATCACTTAACATATGTACTGGATAGCAGATAGAAGTATACCCCTCCACAAGGTAAGACCAGACCATAGAGTAATCGCAGGTTACACACCCTGACCCCAGTCCTAGCCCAGAATACCACAGTGAAAAACATGTGTAAAGTATAGGTTGCAGCCCTCAAGGCGTGTTGAACCCACAAGGCCCTGTGCAAGAGTGCAGGAATATGGGACTCACAGAACATATTATACAGGCATTGCATGAACTACAATAGGAATGCTTGGGTATGCAATCACAAATAACAACAACACACAATGCCATACATGCAGGCATCTGGCATGCTGGCCTCAACCATTACCAAACCATGCAAGAGAATGAGGAAGTTACCACATGATAGAGCAAACATAAAGAGTAATCACTGACCAGTAGTATAGCAACAACATGTCCCCCATTTTCCCAAAAAAATTAAATCCAACAATATAACTTAACCAGAGGAAGGAGAAAGGGAACCCCAACAAACCCCAAACCCCCCCCAATAAATACCAAAAAATGTAAACCAAAAAAAATTAAAAAAAAACCCAAAATTTTGGGGGCCCCCAAACAAACCCCAAACCAAAACCAACAGGAAAAAAGGGAACCCCAAACAAACCCCAAACCCTTTAAAAATAGAATAACCCCAACTTTTAAACCAAACCAAAAAACAAAAGGAAAAAATATTCCCGGAGGCCAATTCCCAAAAACCCCCAACCAACAAGGGGAAATAAAGTAAAATCTTTTGGGGCCCCCAAACCCTTCAAACATAGCACCCCGCAAGAAAAAGTACCCAAAGCTGGTGTGCCAAACCTCCCGGCCAAAAGAAACAAATGGCCCCCGATAATGTAAAGGTGCCCGGTTGGCAGACCAACCCCCCAAAAATGTCCCATCAAAAACCCGAACCTGAACAAAGGGAAAAGGGTAAAAGGGGAAGGGGTGCTTGAGGTGCCCCAAAATGCCAACCCTCCGTTTCGGGGGGGTCACCCCGGGAACGGAAAAATGGGTGGGCCCCAAAGGTCCATGGCCTTGGGGGAAACCAAAAATTAAACCCCCTGGAAAAAATAAATGGAGGAAAAATGGGAAAGGTCCCCTTTAGATGTAAAACCCCAAAAAGGGGGGTGACACTTCCCTTTGGGTTTTGCCGCCCTCCAAACCCTCACCAAAAATGATGCCACCCGTACAAACCAAATCCATTTTTTAACACCCGGGACCCAAAAAACGGGAAAATTTCCCAAGAGGGGAAATTGTGGGCTGCAATGCCAAAACAGGGGCCCCCAAGCCATCTTGCCCGTTCCCGGGATGGGGCAGCCCCCTTTACCCGCCCCCCCTCCGGGAAATGGAAAGGTTCCCCCAAAACCAGACAAGGCCCCAAAAATTTCCCAACCAAAACCCTTTTGAAAACATAAAGGGTAGGGAAAACATTTAAGGGGAAAGTGAACCCAATGCCAATGTGGTTAAACTGGAAAATGGCACCCTGAAAAGGATTCCCATTAAAAACAGAGGGCCCGTCCGTACGGCCCCCTTTTAGGCCCTAATTAGACAAGACTATAGGGTTTACCACATACCCTGGGGTTAAGGCCCCAAACCCACCAACAAAAAAGGGGGGAAATTTTTCCCTATGCGCCCAGACACCCCCCTATGCCCGGGAAAACAATGCCACAAAGGGGAAGCGGCCCCCCCATGTCCAAACGGAGTAAAACTGCTTTCACCACAGGAAAAAAACCAACTTACACAAAGAACCCCACCCAAAAAAATAAGAACCCGGGGGCAGATAATTCCCACCCCCAAAAAAAGAAAAGGTCCCAAATTCCCATGGTGGCAAACCCCCCCCTGAATCAAAGGAATAATTCCAAAGGGGTGGGGGAAAAGGCACATTAATTGGGGCCCCCTGTGACCGGCCAAAAAGGGCCAAGTGGCCCCATAAATGGATAATTGGGAACCTACAATGGGGAAAGGGCACACAAAATCAACAGGGTTACTTGGGGCCCGGGTTTTTCCCCCTTTTAACCCATAATTAAAATACAAAAAAAGGGCCTAAGGGAAAAAAGGTACCCAATGTGGAAACCTGGGGTTCCCCAAGCCCTCCCCAAAAATTTAAAAAAACCCCACCAACAAGGAAAAAAAGGGTGGGGAAAAATGTCCTATGCTGGCCCCGGCTGTAGGAAAACCCCACTGAAAGCAGAAAACACGCCAACAAAGGATTGATGGTTTTTGTCAAAGGCCCATGGCCCCAAGGGGTAATGGAATGCTACACCACGGAAATTTAAAACCTTAACCCTTTTAAAAAACAGTGTCAACCCCAAAACCCTAAAAAAAGGTGTTTCCCGGAAGGGAACCCAAACTAACCCCCGGGGGCTTTTTCCCCCCACCCCCGGAAAAGGATCCCAAATCCAAAAATAAGGGCCAGAAGGCCCCCTCAAATGGAAAACCCCTAAAAAGGAATTTGGCCAAATATTGGATTTATGGGGTTTTGGGGGGCCCCACTGGGTCACGCCCAGACAAAAAGGGCCCGTTGGGAAGAAACCCCTTTAAAAATAATTGCATAGAAAGGGGTTTGGGGAAAGGGCAAACTCTGGCAGGACAAAGGCCCATGTCAGCCCACAAACCCGGAATATGAAGGGGTACAAAATGGGCGGACCCTTTGGATAATTTCCCCAAAGGTTACCCCAAAATGGGGGTGGAACCCTGTTGGGGATACAAAAGCCCCCAATCCAACCCCCGTAACAAACAACCCAAAAAAACCACCACAAAAGCAACTTTCCCAACCTGTCAGGTTTCAAAGTGAAACAAACCCCCGTGGAAAAAACCTAATCCCACAAATTCCCCACATTTTTAACCCCGAGGTAACCAACCCTTAAATTTAAACCGGGGCAAAAGGGAAAAATATTGATGGGCCTGTGCTGAGGCCAAAAAATGGACCCCCAAAAATAATGGAATGGAAAAAACCACTCTGGCCTGCAGCCTTCCACAGGATATGACCCAAAGGCCCCTGGGTTTCCCCAACAACATTTCCCTCCCCAACAAAGGGGTTGCCTGAAAAAGGATTTTCCAAAAAAAACCACCCCAACCGCCAATTTTCCCAGCTAAGGAAAGGTCCAGTATGAACCAGCCAAACCCAATGTGGGCCATGTTGGACCCTTTTCAACTGTGGCGTTGGTAACTGAGAACCCGCCCCAAAAAACTGACCCATTTGGAAAACGTCAAAGGTCCCTTAAAGAAGGGGACCCCCCACCCGTTTTTACGGACCGTGCCCCAAAGCCCCCCCAAAACAAAACCTTTGGGGTTAGATGGTAGGTTACCCTTTATCACCCTTTTTGTCAAGGGAGAAAAGGGGTTCCAAAACCCGACCCAAGGGCAAACTGACAATTTTGGGCAAGGGCAAACAACCCCCCTGACTAACAAAAGGCCGGAAATGAGTGGCCAATTTCCCCCAAGGGGCCTGGTTTGGCCCCCCCCCGGGGTTTGTTTTTAAAATTTCCCATGGTATAGGCCAACTGGAAAGGCTTTTTGACTTTAAAATGTAAGCAGGGAAAACAAAAGCCCAATATTTCCAACCCCCGTGAAAAGAACCCACAAAAAGGGGCCCCCTTTTAAAAAGGGGAAAATGTTGCCAAAAACCCCTGTTCCGCAAGGGAAGAAACCCCGTTTTTAAAACAAACCGTTTGGATTTTACAAAATGCCCCCCAAAACCCCAAAAGGGTTTTAAATGAAGGGACCAAATGTTGGGGGACCGGGTCAAAAGGGAAAATACCTGGGGATGGCAAACTTTGTTGAGGTTGCAGAAACATGCCATAAACCCAAACCCTGAATTGGCCCAATTGTAGATTGGGGAACTATCTGGTTTTAGCCTTCCCTCCCGGAACCAACCACCAAAAAATAGCCCCGTGGGAAATACCACAGAGACATAAATGTAAAGTCCAACAAAAATCCCCACCCGGGGGGCAAAGGGCATGGGAAAAGGGGTGCCATGGTTGCCTGGAAACAAAACCCGCCCCCAACCCAAAAATTTCCCACAAGGGAAAATTGGGGGTGAGGGAAAAAGGGCCTTTTCCCCGGAATGAATAACCCGGGGTTTCCCCTTTTCAAACTGAAACCCCGGTGAGGGTAAAGCCCCTGAAAAAGGCCGAACCCCCATTTACATACTGGCCCTGTAACAGGGGGTGGGGGTCCTCAAGAAGGCAACCCCCCACCAGTTTCTTTGGTAAGGGGGCCAGGGGTTTTACATATTCCCCAATCAAGAGGGACCCCATTTATTTTGGGGGATTCCCCTGGGGAACACTGTTTGTAAGAGGTTGGGAAGAAAGGGCCCGTAACCAAATGCCTTTCTGGGGCCCCCAGTTCAATGTTTAAAAGGCAAAAACCCCCTGTTTACTCCCTAAAAAGGCCCGGGAAAACGCAGGGGTTTGTTTTCCCCCCATGGGTTTGTGGGAAAACATACCCAATTTTCAAACCCGGGGAAATGTCCCTAGGGGCAATTGCAAAGGTTATGTGAAAAGGCCCCCCGTTTTGTCCCACATGGGTCCCTTTAAGGATAAAACCCCGGTCTTTTTTTTTTTTTTTTTTTTTTTCCCCCCCCCCCCCCCCCCCCCCCCCAAAAATGGTAAGGAAATTCCCCCTTTTCTTTGTTGGGCCCCCAAACAAAAAGGTTTGTGTGGGGGAAGGGTGAAACCCAACCCCTTGGCCCCCTTGGGGTGGGAAAAAAATGGGAAAGGAAAAATGGGAAATTGGTCCAAGGGGGAAAGGGGTTTGGTAAATGGTCAGAAAAAAATCCCAAAAAAATGGGGGGGGTTCTACCCCCTCCCCCGGGGGGTTTGGAACCCCGGTGAGGTACCCCACGTTGGCCAAAAAAATGGACAAGGGGTGCAATATGGGTTAATTTCCCCCCCCAAATTTTGGGGCTGGGGGTTGTGGGGTTCTGCCCCATTAGCCCAAAAACCCAATGGACCCCCCACCCAAAAATTTTTTTAAGTTTTGGGGGTTTGTAAGGGGGGGGAAAGTGGGGTAAAAAAAGGCCTTTAAGTAAGGTTTCTTCCAAACCCCCACCCAATATGCCCTGTAACCTTTTTAAAATTTTTTAACAACCCTTTTGGAAATTGGGGGGGTATGGGGAAAAATTTTCCCTTTTCAATAATTCCTGGCCCCCTTTTTTTCCCAAAAAGGGAAAAAGGGGGGGTTTTAAGGGGGGGTGGGGTTTTTCCCGGATGTTTTTGGGGGTTTTGGTTTTTTCCTTTGGGGAACCTTTTTTGGTTTTGGTTTTGTTGTGTGTTACAGGTCCTGTGGTCCCAAAGCATGGTATAGAACATAACCTGCCAGTGCGATGTGCATATCTGACCCTGGCGTAGGTGGCTGCAAATGCATATATATGCTACCCCCACCTGAGAGGTAGTTCTACATCTACATACCTCTGTGGAAATAAAGATGTCAGCACCCTAAAAAACTACAGGTGCAGAAAAAATAATTCGGGTAGTGCTCTCTGCTAATTTTCTCCCTCAAGTGTCATAATATAGTTAGGTAGGGGTTGAATCTGCAAATGCTCGGGTGTGAGTGGGGGTTTTTGTGTGGAAAACTGTGGGGAAAAGTCCCTTTTTGGGAACTGGGAGAACAACTACAGGATGCACATTCCCTTTCTAAAACACAGATGATGTCAGCACCCTATAAGTACAGCAGGAGAAAAAAGCCTCCCAGTAATGTGAATGGGGTCTGCTAATGCTCTCGAGTGTCATAACATAGTTAGGTAGTGGTTTGAATCCTGCAATGGCAAGTGTGTGTGTTTGAAAGGGGGTTAGGGGTGTGTGCAAATATGTATGAGGGGAAAAGTCCCCTTTTTGTCAACTGGGAGAACACACTACAGGATGCACACTCCCCTTTCTAAACACAGATGATGTCAGCACCCTATAAGTACAGCAGGAGAAAGGAAGCCTTCCAATAATGCGAATAGCGCGCTCTGCTAATGCATCCTTCGCAAATATTATAACATAGTTAGGTAGTGGTTTGAATCCTGCAAATGCCAAGTGTGTGTGTTTGGAAGAGGGGGTTTGTGTGTGTGGGGAAAAGTCCCTTTTTGGCAACTGGGAGAACACACTACAGGATGCACACTCCCCTTTCTAAATACAGATGATGTCAGCACCCTATAAGTACAGCAGGAGAAAGGAAGCCTTCCCCGTAATGGGAAAAGGGGCTCTGCTAATGCGTCTGTCTCAAGTGTCATAACATAGTTAGGTAGTGGTTTGAATCCTGCAAATGGTAAGGGGGTGTGTTTTATGAGGGGGTTAGTGTGTGTGCAAATATGTAGGGGGAAATGTCATTTTTGGGAACTGGGAGAACACACTACAGGATGCACACTCCCTTTCTAAACACAGATGATGTCAGCACCCTATAAGTACAGCAGGAGAAGGAAGCCTCCCAGTAATGCAAAAAGCGCTCTGCTAATGCGTCCTTTGAGTGTCATAACATAGTTAGGTAGGGTTTGAATCCTGCAAATGGCAAGTGTGTGTGTTTGGTTTAGGGGTTAGTGTGTGTGCAGAAAAGTCCCTTTGGCAACTGGGAGAAAAACTACAGGATGCACACTCCCTTTTTAAACACAGATGATGTCAGCACCCTATAAGTACAGCAGGAGAAGGAAGCCTCCCAATAATGTAATAGCCTTTTCTAATGCCCCTCTCAAATGCCCTAACATAGTTAGGTAGTGGTTTGAATCACGCAAATGGCAAGTGCGTGTGTTTGGATAAGGGGGTTTTGTGTGTGCAAATTTGTGTGGGAAAAATTTCCCTTTTGGGAACTGGGAGAACACACTACAAGGGACACTCCCTTTCTAAACACAGATGATGTCAGCACCCTATAAGTACAGCAGGAAAAGGGGAAACCTCCCAGTAATGTGAATAGGGACTCTGCTAATGGGTTTTTCAGTTCGTAATTTGTTAGGTAGGGTTTGAAACCTGAAATGGCATGTGTGTGTGTTTGGATGTGGGGGGGTTTGTGTGTGTGGTATGAAAAAATGTTAGTTTTTGGGAATCTGAGATCACACTACCTGATGCACATTACCCATTCAAAATACTGATGTTTTCAGCACCCTATAAGTATAGCCAGAGAAGAGGAACTATCTAGTAAACCGAATAGTGCTTTTAATGTCTCTCTCGTGTCATGACTTAGTTAGGTAGGGGTTTTAATCCTGCAAATGGCAAGTGTGTGTGTGTGTGGGGGTAGTGGGGTGTGTAAAAGCAAATGTGGGATCCTTTTCTACAATACACCAGATGCTTCCCCAGTAAACACAGGGGATGTCACCCCACTATCAGCACAGCCAAACAGGGCTAGTTGGCTAGTAATGCCAATAGTGTGTCTGCTACTGTGTCTATTACCATTGTCAATACAGATAGGTATGTTTTGGAACCCACAACTGTGGGGTGGTTGTGTCACACAATTTTGACCTTGTGTGGGTGTTTTTACATAAAAAGCATGCCATTGCCTAAACCAGCAATGGCATTGCACACATGATGTATGTGTGTGCCCTACACATAAATACCTGTGACCTGCAGTAGTTACCATGTCTGACACATGCTTGTGGATAAATGGTATTTGCAATGTATACCAATATGACTGTGTCTTACTGTGCAGGGGGGCTGGTATGTCCCTATACAGTGTGGGGGTCTATGGTGAAAGACGTAGAGCAGGGGATAGACATCTGGTCTGGGCGATATAGTGTACATGTATTTGATGTACAGGTGCTGCATGTTCCCACCTGTTGTGGGGTGGGAACATGTCATTCCACTGCAATTGGGGACCACATGCTGTGAACCCTTCAACTAGTGTGTTGTAGCTACAGTTATGCTCACACACAATGTTTGGCTGGGTGCAGTACGGCCCTATAAACACAGTTCTTGAGACTGTCATATTGCCAGTGTTGTTATGGAGGATAGGTGGTCTTCCTGTGTATGGGAGGGGTGTGTGTGCCAGGCTATGAACCAGATGGCAGTCCGACACACTGTCAGCTGCACATGAGTAGGCCCTGATGGTTTGTGCTGTGCCAACAACCTGGAGGTGTGTGTATCTGTGTTTTTGGGGTACCCCCTATCCATGTGTGGTACATGTGTAGGGGACGACAGGCATGGTATGGGGCATAACCTGTCAGTGATGGGTAACACCTGTGAGCCATGAATCATGAATCTGGTACTGCACAGACATTGCAGTTCACCGTGCTGAGGGCAGTGTCTGGTGCATGATCTTCCGGGGTACACTGCTGTTGTTGTGTAGCAGCACTGTTAGTGTCCTAACCTGTGTGATACCCACGGAGGTCACTATGTAAAAACCCTTTTCCTGCAGCATAAGGCAGTATGTGTGTACCAAGGAGCTTTGCCATTATACATCGGGCCATGGGTGTCACGTGCAAGATGACCCCGCACATCATTGTGGCTTCCCCAGCATGTAAACCCTTTACAGCCAGTGGATACCCTATGAATGACAGTGGAGACTGAGCATAATGTGACATACAACACCCTTCCACATATAGTGGTAGAATCCTGGTGAGGGTATGTTGGCAACCAACATCAGGCTCATACTGGCCTGTGCCACATGCTGAGAGATCCATTCTATGTTCCCTATCATGTAGTCCAGGGAGGTATGTCTCAGGCAGCCAAAACTGGCATGGTCAATGAGTGAGTCATATCTGTCCATGCCTCTGACTGACCTGTATGCATTTTTGTGGTAGACCATAGTGCCCCTGAGCCATATCACTGTGACCTTCTCTAGATACAGCCTGTTGAGCGGGGCCCCAGTGCAGCACACAAGACAGGTACCTGACACGTCTGTAGCAGGTGTGTTTGTAGCCCTGGGGTGTGAGTGTGTGGGGGGATGTGGGGCCATGTGTATGTGCTCTGTTCCAGGGAAAATATGCCTGTGTGCCAGCTGGGGGGTGTGTGATGCCCAGGCAGGCTGCTATTCTGAGTCCCCGTATGCCCCAGTGTGTTCAGCATGCTGTCAGTGTGTGTCAATGTCTGACTGGTATTGTAGTCACTGTAATATATTTTTTGATTTATTTATTTATCCTACATTTGTTGCTGGGATAGTCTGACTGGATGCATGTCCATTTCCCGGAGGCCCCTGGAGACAAGCTATGAGGGGAGCAGATACAGCATTACATAATACTAGCATTTTTACAAACAGATTATTTACAGAGATTACATAAGTAAGCAAGTCAAACATGTTCCACAGGTTAATGTTAGACCTGAGCACAAATCAGGATTAATTAAAATTACACAGTAAATGGTTCACAGATTTTACACATTGAGTTAGCCAGGGAACATTACATTGGGCCCGTTAAGTGACAAATGTTGTTTGAGTCTACTGTTAAATTGACCTAAGGTGGACAGTAGGGTAATATCAGCTGGAAGTGAGTTCCAGGATCTACTTACAGGGTTTGCAAAGAGAATCACCGGCTGTGTTATTAAACTTGCTAGTCTGAAGTAGTACTTTGTTAGAGGATCAAACGGTCTAGGATTGTTATAGGGGTGATAATATTTGAAGTGCAGGAGGTCTGGATTATAGAGGATTTTATAGGCCATAATCAGTTGGTTATACTGTATTAGGCTGGGTATTGCTAGCCAACCAAGCTGATTTAGATTGATGCAATGATGTGTCCTAAAAAAGGGAGCAGTGGCAAACCTGGCAATGTGGTTGTAGCAAATTGAGTGTTTGTTAAGGACAGTCTTGTTCATATTAAATAGAGGGATGCATACAGAAGGGGTGAAACAAGGTGTGAGCGAGCTATGGCACCTTTAGCTGGAGGGGCTAGGAAGGCTTTAATTCTGTAAAGTGACCCTAGTTTTTTATTGATGGCTTTGATAATCTGGTTAACATGTATGTCACATTTGAGATTATTGTCTATGATGACACCTAATAGTTTAAAATGGGTCAGGGGGGATTATTGTGCCATCAGTTGATGTTATGGTAGGTGAAAGTGGTAGACCTATGTGTTGGTGAAATAACAGCAGTTTAGTTTGATTGGGATTTAGGATAAGGGATGTTCAGAAAGCCAGTTTTTTATTCTGTTAAAGGGGGCCCGGGTAGGTGACCATAACTCTACTGGAGATGTGGCTGAGCAGATCAGAGTAGAGTATTCAGCATATTGATACAGCTAACTTTTGGGATGACAGTATAAAGGTCATTAATGAAGATGGAGAACAGCAAGGGGCCCCAGTATAGAGCCTTGTGGTACTCTGAGGGGGTTAGGTAGAAGGTTAGAGTTTGTTCTGCCAGAGGGCCTGCTTCGACCATGCAGGTAGGATTGAAACCATTGGAAGGCTCCAGTATCTAGACAGTCTTTGCAGGGTGTGGGTACAAGTTGGTGATCAACCATATGTATGCCTTTGAAATATCCAAAAAAGGGGGTGCGGTATATAATTATTGTTGCAAGTATGACTTATGGTGTTAGTAAAGGCTAGGAGGCCTGGGTAGTGCTGTGATGAGGGCGTAAGCCATGCTGAGTGTCTGCCATAATGCGAGTTTGGATTAGGTGGTGCATGGCTTGTCTATGACAAAGTTTCCATAATCTTTGCAAGTGGAAAAGTATAGCTATTGGCCTATAATTGGAGACTTCAGTAGAGCTGCCTCCTTTGTGAAGTGGGATTACAAAATGACATTTTCCAGATGGTGGGAAAGTTAGATTCTAACATGGTTCCTTTGATTACCTTTGAGGAGGGGGAAGCAATAGCATCATCTGGTTTTGATAGGTACTGGGAGGAGTTGATCAGCAGAAAGTGTAGTGGGTTTCACTGTTTCAATCAAGGGGCAGGAGGTGAAGTGGCGACTGGTTGGCAGCTGGGCCCAAATAGTTTTCTAGGGTGCTACTTTCAGGACCAGGGGGGCTAGGAGGTAGATGGCTAGCTAGGGCCAAATGTCTCAGTAAAGAACTGGTCAAAACTATCAGGAACATCTTCAGGGGGATTATTAATAGTAGCAGCAGGGATTGGGGTTGAGGTTTGTCCAGGATGTAGTATATATGACATGCCACCTGACAGGGTATGGCATTACTGTGTTCAGAGACCAGTCCCCAGATTGGCTGTGTGGTGGCATCCCACACATGTGTTTACATTCCTGGCCAAGGGTGATGGCTGACTGCATACATGTGGGAGCTTTACAATGAAAAACTCACATAAACCACAACTGGACCATAGAGGTGATTCACAGGTTACCTTTGCACATGCTACCCTAGTAGTGTGATTGGCCTGGGGAGTACCAACACATAGGGCCAATGGGGAACAACATACTGAAGGTGTGTGTGTGTGGGTGTAGCACTACTGTTTCATAGCACTGACATATATGACTGCCCCTGGGTAAATGCCAGGTAAGGCGTGTGCAATGTGTCCCCAGCGTCATGCGTGCAGGACAGACAGTGACGTTCTGTCATGTTAAAAATTGACATAAATTTTCATGGGTATGCAGATGTCACTAGAAGTCTACAGAAGCACTGTAACTCTGCATTGCAGGTGTAAGCAGTGTTCCCGGGACCCCTGAACGCATGCAAACAAAGCTACAGTAAACAGGGCTGGAAGTAGTGCATTATACAACAAAGAAGGGGGTAAAACAAAAAATGTTATGTAGCCCTACAGGCTGTGAGTGTGTGGCACAGGGGATGTGCGTGCCATGTGTGGCATGTGCTCTGTTCCGGGGGAACATATGCCTGTGTGCCAGCTGCGGAGGTGTGTGATGCCCAGGCAGGCTGCTATTCTGAGTCCCCACGTATGCCCCAGTGTGTTCAGCATGCTGTCAGTGTGTGTCAATGTCTGACTGGTATTGTAGTCACTGTAATATATTTAATTGATTTATTTATTTATCCTACATTTGTTGTCTGGGATAGTCTGACTGGATGCATGTCCATTTCCAGGGGAGGCCCGTGGAGACAAGCTATGAGGGTAGCAGATACAGCATTACATAATACTAGCATTACATATTACAAACAGATTATTTACAGAGATTACATAAGTAAGCAAGTCAAACATGTTCCACAGGTTAATGTTAGACCTGAGCACAAATCAGGATTAACTTAAAATTACACAGTAAAGTGGTTCACAGATTTTACACATTCGAGTTAGCCAGGCTTGATACATTGACATAGCCAGTTAAGTGACAAATGTTGTTTGAGTCTACTGTTAAATTGACCTAAGGTGGACAGTAGGGTAATATCAGCTGGAAGTGAGTTCCAGGATCTACTTACAGGGTTTGCAAAGAGAGAATCACCGGCTGTGTTATTAAACTTGCTAGTCTGAAGTAGTACTTTGTTAGAGGATCGAAGCGGTCTAGGATTGTTATAGGGGGTGATAATATTTGAAGTGCAGGAGTATTGTCTGGATTATAGAGGATTTTATAGGCCATAATCAGTTGGTTATACTGTATTAGGCTGGGTATTGCAAGCCAACCAAGCTGATTTAGATTGATGCAATGATGTGTCCTAAAAGGCAACCCAGTGGCAAACCTGGCAATGTGGTTGTAGCAAATTGAGTGTTTGTTAAGGACAGTCTTGTTCATATTCGAGTAGAGGGATGCATACAGAAGGGTTGAAACAAGGTGTGAGCGAGCTATGGCACCTTTAGCTGGAGGGGCTAGGAAGGCTTTAATTCTGTAAAGTGACCCTAGTTTTCTATTGATGGCTTTGATAATCTGGTTAACATGTATGTCACATTTGAGATTATTGTCTATGATGACACCTAATAGTTTCGAGATGGGTCAGGGGAGATTATTGTGCCATCAGTTGATGTTATGGTAACGGTGAAAGTGGTAGACCTATGTGTTGGTGAAATAACAGCAGTTTAGTTTGATTGGGATTTAGGATAAGACGATGTTCAGAAAGCCAGTTTTCTATTGTATTAAAGGTGGTCTGGGTAGCTGACCATAACTCTACTGGAGATGTGGCTGAGCAGATCAGAGTAGAGTATTCAGCATATTGGATACAGCTGACTTTTGGGATGACAGTATAAAGGTCATTAATGAAGATGGAGAACAGCAAGGCCCCTAGTATAGAGCCTTGTGGTACTCTGAGGGTGTTAGGTAGAAGGTTAGAGAGTTTGTTCTGCCAGAGGCCAGCCTGCTGTCGACCATGCAGGTAGGATTGAAACCATTGGAAGGCTCCAGTATCTAGACAGTCTTTGCAGGGTGTGGAGTACAAGTTGGTGATCAACCATATCGTATGCCTTTGAAATATCCAAAAAGAGGGCTGCAGATATATAATTATTGTTGCAAGTATGACTTATGGTGTTAGTAAAGGCTAGGAGGCCTGACGTAGTGCTGTGATGAGGACGTAAGCCATGCTGAGTGTCTGCCATAATGCGAGTTTGGATTAGGTGGTGCATGACTTGTCTATGACAAAAGTTTCCATAATCTTTGCAAGTGGAGAGAGTATAGCTATTGGCCTATAATTGGAGACTTCAGTAGAGCTGCCTCCTTTGTGAAGTGGGATTACATATGACATTTTCCAGATGGTGGGAAAGTTAGATTCTAACATGGTTCCTTTGATTACCTTTGAGACGGGGTAAGCAATAGCATCATCTGGTTTTGATAGGTACTCGGCAGAGAGTTGATCAGCAGAAAGTGTAGTGGGTTTCACTGTTTCAATCAAGGTACGGAGAAGTGAAGTGGCGACTGGTTGGCAGCTGGACGCAAGTAGTTTCTAGGGTGCTACTTTCAGGACCAGGGGAGCTAGGAGGTAGATGGCTAGCTAGGGCCTGAAATGTCTCAGTAAAGAACTGGTCAAAACTATCAGGAACATCTTCAGGGGTATTATTAATAGTAGCAGCAGGGATTGGGGTTGAGGTTTGTCCAGGATGTAGTATATATGACATGCCACCTGACAGGGTATGGCATTACTGTGTTCAGAGAGACCAGTCCCCAGATTGGCTGTGTGGTGGCATCCCACACATGTGTTGTACATTCCTGGCCAAGGGTGATGGCTGACTGCATACATGTGGCAGCTGTGACAATGACACATGACTCACATAAACCACAACTGGACCATAGAGGCGATTCACAGGTTACCTTTGCACATGCTACCCTAGTAGTGTGATTGCCATAGTGAGTACCAACACATAGGGCCAATGGGGAACAACATACTGAAGGTGTGTATGTGTGGGTGTACCGCTACTGTTTCATAGCACTGACATATATGACTGCACACGTGGGTAAATGCCAGGTAAGACGTGTGCAATGTGTCACAGGCAACGTACATGCGTGCAGGACAGACAGTGACGTTCTGTCATGTGTAAAGTTGACATACGTATCATAGGCTATGCAGATGTCACTAGAAGTCTACAGAAGCACTGTAACTCTGCATTGCAGGTGTAAGCAGTGTTCCAGGGGACCCCAAGTGAACACGCATGCAAACAAAGCTACAGTAAACAGGGCTGGAAGTAGTGCATTATACAACAAAGAAGGGGTAACAATAACAGTAAGTAACAATGCAAATATGTAGGCACTATCAACATGTACCCAGGAATACGCAGCACAGATGCCCATGGTAGAACCGATATTATGTCATACTTATTTGTGATTTGGATTACATTGGTACTGCACACATATCTACATGCGCGAACGTTCACATGGCATAGTCGTTGTGGGCAACTTGACACCATTACTGTACATGTCCACCATTGCATATCACTACTTCTGTTAGCTTTCCCCCTGTGCTACCCATGTATGCGGCTATCTGTTGACAACCTTACCACCGGCATGCAATTATGTGCAGCTGTTATACTTTGGTATGTACTATGGGTGCAGATAACAATTCAGGACATTCATACAGTTACTGCAGCAGGCATGCTGGGATAAACACACAGTCATAGCAGCACACTGTACTGTTACCAACATGATACTACTAATACACTTCTATGTAGTCACCCTGTGCATCAACATCGTGTTTACCTGTTCCGCAATGATGTTGGAGATTGCAGGAGGTGGCACAGTGTCATCATATGCACAGGGTGTGGATTAGGTATGCCTGAGTCAGCCACTGATACCACCAATTGACATGTGTGTGTATGTGTTGGTGAGGGGCAGCAGTACAGGGTGGGGCAGTGTTGGTGCAGTGTGTGCGTGTATGTGGTTGCCCTAGGTGTTAACATTTCGCATGTGTGTATGCACACACAGTTCCACCCTCATGGCTGCCATATACAGGGGTTTGTGGACAGCCACAGACTGCACCTGGCAGGCCATACAGATCAGTGTCTGTGTGCACGGACACGGTACCTGTGCCTGGCAGGGGTGCTACGGACCGTATCCAGTACAAAGCCAGACTGGGTACTGACATCAGAAGCGGGAGTGTGTTGACTGGACACAAGTCCCTGTTGGGACTGTCCAGAGCCAAGTGCACGTGGTCTCCTGGGGCGTTCCGATGACAGCACAGACCCAGCATTGCTGGGGCTGCTGCTGGCACTATGGGGTGTCGCGAGCCTGTTGTCCTCGCCGACTGCCAGCTGCTGCTGCTGCCGGCATACGGCCACGTCGGCGCCATAAGCGCCCACCATTGCCCTGGCTCATGGACATCTGGTTGTGGAACTGCTGTAATATGTCCCCACAACGTCTGTCTATGACATCGGTGAAGTTACGGATAGCATCCGCAATGTCACGCATACTGTCTGTCATGGCTGTGCGACATGCTCTCAGCTCCCTCAGACCCTGTCTGGTGTACCTTTCCATATGTGACTGTACCTGCATGACAGTCCGAAACATAGCTGAGGTTGACAGACCTCTTTGGGCAGGTTGGCCAGAGGCAATGCACGGATGCTCCCACGAGAACCCATGGGCAACTGTCTGTGTGGTACCATCGGAAGACCCTGCCCATGGTTGCTGTGTGGGGATGCATGTGCCACAGGTACCACATTACCCTGGTCTATGCCCACTGTATCCTGTCCATGACCTAGGGACAATGGTGACAAAGGATGTACAGGCAGGATGACTGTGCGCAATGATGGGGTTGACAGCTGTGTACTGTCAATTGGCTGACCAATGGCAGACCCTGACACACCTTCCTGTACCATTACACAAATATCATCATTACCAGTAGCCGTGGCACAGGATTCAGGTTCCCTGCTGCAGGTCACCAGAGCAGCCCCAGAACCTGTGGGATGAAGACAGGAAACACAGTTTACAGTCTCCAGACATTGTTACCAGTGATGCACTTATACACACATGCACACATGCACACATGGACACATGCACACAGGCACACATGCACACATGCACACAGGCACACATGCAGACATACACACGTGGACACATGCACACATGCACACATGCACACGTGGACACATGCACACATGGACACATGCACACATGCACACGTGGTCACATGCACACACGGGCACATGCACACATGCACACATGCACACGTGGTCATGTGTACACATGCACACATGCACACATGCACACATGCACACGTGGACACAGGCACACATCCACACATGCACACATGCACACATGCACACGTGGACACAGGCACACATGCACAGATGCACACGTGGACACAGGCACACCTGCACACATGCACACATGCACACATGGGCACAGGCACACCTGCACACATGCACACATGTACACCCCGCAGTATACACACAGAGCACTACTGAGTTACACTACTGTTAATAGCATTATCAGGACTATTATAGGTTATGTTAAACACACTCACCAGCATGGATGGCCTGTCTTGCTGTAACCCTGGAGGGACCTGCAGAAATGATGAGATTAATGTCAGTGGGCACAACTGTGCCATTGATATTGCATATGATACAGTGTACAGAACAGTCAGGTGTACATATGGCATATTACCTGCACACTCCATGTCGTGCTGCTGTGTGGAACCAGCCTCCATCATAATGCAGGTGTACTGCTGTTGGTGTTCGGGCTGGAGCCACAACACTTAGGAGTAGCCCCTCCAGTCTGGTGAGGGGGGATGTGTGGCCACCCCACCTCCTGTGGCAACCTGTTGCCTGTGGATATCTGATGCACGCTGCCGGACACTTCGGATTAAATCACTGCAGTGATGTCGTACCTGCTCATATGTCCTGTTATGCGTGCCAATATCATTTACCCTACGGACAAGGTCTTGCCACAGTGCGGCCCTCTCCTGCTGATTCTGACTGGTGCGGGAAAACAGGATATCATACTCCCGCACCAGGCTCTGGTGGATCTCCTCATCTTCCGCCACAGAGTAGGTGGGGTTACGCTGTCACGCCATCTCCCTGGAAGAGAACACAAACAGGATATCAGCAGACCATGTCAGCAATATATGGCACACATACTATACATGATACTCATGTGTAGTGATATACTACTACTCCCATATGTTGCATGTGTGTGTGTCGTGGTGGATACACAGGTACATGGCCAGATATCAGTGCTCAGCCAACACCTGTGCAACAATACCTGCCACATTCCACACAACATAGTAGCATGCCCCATCGGTCAGCACACACTGACAGGTGCAATGCACAACCTCACTCTGGGGGTTCATCCCAAGGTACTGTATGTGGGACACCGTCCACTACTGTGATGTGGACAGACGTTACTCGGCCTGGATATACATATCCCACCACCACCAGCACAGTAGACTACTTTGATATGTATGTGATTAGACAGTTATTCACTTGCTTGGACTGAGATGGTATCCATGCAGCACACTGGGCCAGTGGAAGCCACAAGCCACACTGCTGACCCCTTTGCAAATGCTTACCATGGACATGCCACGGATTGCATGGAACTTGCACACACATTTCTAACCCAGACCCTATGCACAAAGGTTAGGCATCCTGTCCGGTGGACCCCAGACAGAGGCAGATTGTATAACAATAGCAGGAGGCTACTGCAGGATAGAGCACATTCACATTAAGGGAAGGCATCTGTGGTCAGCACTGGTACTATGCTATGGTCCGTCATAACAACGGCCATGGCCTACTCTGGGAGGGTAATGGACACAAACACTATGGATGACCACAAGGCCTTCTTCAGTTATGTTGCACATATGGACCACATGCCTCAGATATGCTCTGTGTTAATCCACACCTACTTAACATTCACCAAACACACGGATATTGGCAACAATCTTGCAGACATGTTCGTGCACGATCCCCCTCCTTCTCCCCCACCTTTAAAATATTTATCCCAGCTGGATGTAACCTCCCTATCATCTCACATGTCCAGGTGAGGGCTGCCCTCAGCAGAGAAGAACACACAGCATCACTGTGACCTCGTGGTACCCCTGGATGTGTGCTACCGGCACTCCGAGAGGACATACAACCGCATATAACACTGATAGTTTATCTTGGCCTTACTACAGGATATGTACCTGGACAGTGGCATACAGCAACAGTGGTCCCACACCACTAAATGGGCACCTCGACTGACCCTGGGAATTACCACATCATATGCATAATGGGCCTGGTCTGCTAAGCTATGGAATTATGCAGTATGGGATGCATATGCAGTGACATCGGGTACCTGCAGACACTTGTTCCCAGCCAGTGTGCCTTTGGGATGGGCTGATCCTGACTTTTGAACCTGGCTGACCTTTCAAAGCAGTCACTACAGCCATTGCTGGGCCAATGCACAGACAACTGCTGCCAGGATCATGGCCTAAGACTGATTGACATGTAATGTATGGTCATCCCCTTTTGGTGGAACTACGTACACACAACATATCACATGGACATACCTATGGATACAGACCTATGACACATTTGGAGGGTTCACAGTATGCACACTATTAACCTGCTACTTTGCATTACCTCTGTTTGTCGCAGCTGGTTGCGTTACCACAGCTTCTGCTTGCTGCTGCTACTGTCAGTGCTGACAGCTTCGGGTGACAGAGTCACAGTGTCTAATTGTTTATTTATTTATTTTTTTGCTCTCTCTCTCTCTCTCTCACTTCTCACTCTCCCTCTGTCTGCTTACAGACAATGCAATGAATGTATTGCATGTGGGGAGTGTTAGCACTGGATGCTTTTGTAGGTATCTGCATAGGTCCATGTGATGGCCTCTGCACCAATTGTAAGCCAGCATTTGCTAATTGCATACAGCCAGTTGTGTACTGATTGCAGTTCTCACTGTGATTTCAGGTCAGTGCTATAAAAGGGTATGTGGGATAGGCATTGCCCTTTCAGATTGTGAGGGCGGGGACCATGCTGGTATGCTGTGGACAGTGTTCTGTGAGTGTAAAGGTTAGTATCTCTCTCATGATTCAGGATGGGTTGTATATTCACAATTCTCCATTCCTCTCTCATGTTCCCTGTAGCAAGTGTGTATGCACATTGACTCCTACAACTATATATAGATATATATTTATATATATATATATATATATATATATATATATATATATGTACATATGCATACATATATCTATGTACTTTAACTGACCTTATTATCTACAAGCTGCCAACTAGCATGGCTGTTTCTGTTCACACACTACTATTATGGAAATCCAGTAGTTTTGACAGTAATTTTAAATGACATGCTTTGTGTACTACACATCCTATATTCCCTTTACATTCATCCCTACTATTACATGTTATATTTATTTTAGCACAATGTTTTTGTATAAGAGTCATGGCTTAGTGGTAGGTTGTACAGACTAGTGTTTCCAAGGTCCTGGGTTCGGGACTGACAGTGAGATTTTATTTTGCTTTTGAACTGAGTAAAGGACCTGTCAATCAAAGTGACTAAGGCACTTTTAAGCAGTTGTAACCGGGTTAGCTCTGGTTTGCGTGGAGCTCACGCATGCGCACTGGCGTTTAGCTCCATGCACACAAGTGCACACCCGCTTACAACCGCTTAACGGTGCTTACTCTGGCGCACACCCGCGCTATTTTCTTTGAAAGAAAATGGGAGACAGGAAAGTGGTGAAAAAGGGGTCACAAAGAGGGTAAGACAGTAGGGAAACAAGCTTGGGATGTGCAGGAGGGATGTAGGTAAGGCCCATAGCTGCCCATTTCTTCATCAGCAACAGCTGTGCATATGTATGTAATTTGGTGTGACATTTGAAACCTTCCACCCCTGAGAGAGGTGTCAGGACAACAATAATACTTGTTGTACAGCCAATTGTAATTAATAGGTTCCATGTCCAGCAGACATGTGTGCAGAATGGGCAGCTATGTATGGGGCGTAATTTTTTTGTGGGTACAGAGTGCCCTTTTTTTCAGATGAGAGTGGTATGTCAGGTGAAGGAAGTCGGTACAGCTGGGAGGTAGGTTGGGTAGGTAAACAGACAAGACAAACAAGACGCATACAGGGGCGGTGTATGACACGTGTGGGGGGGTTACACAATTGACGGGGACGGAGGTTTGGATATCCAGAGCCCATGAGCCCACAGATGGCAACAGTGGAACTGATATCCCCACCCATAGGCAGTTGCCACTGTTCCTTCACTGCCCAGGACGGGGCTGTGCTGGGGGCTGTGTAGGCGGGGCAACAGGCATGCCCGTTAGTTGTGCCACCCATGCCTTGTGCTGGCGTAGGGGCTCAAGAACAGAGTCCCGAATCTCCCTACACACCATAGTCCGGACGCTACGGAGGGTGAGTGGTGGTTGTCCTCCGGCCACACTTGCAGCGGGGGGCGAGCCCCATCCCCTGTAGCGCTTCCACCCGCAGGTGGCACAGGGCCACCGGAGGAGGGTCCAGACTCGGCACTAGTGCCAGGTGCACTCGCCAGCTGAGGTGGGAGAGGTGGGTCCGCTGGAACCCGCCTTCCCTGTCGTCCTATGTTTTGCATTATGTCATGACAGTTTGGGTTAGTGACATATAATACCATTCACAATTAGTTGTAACAGCATGCATTAGTATTCCCATTAACCAAACACCCAGATATTCACACCATTGAACAGCGTGCATAACACATGCATAATTTGAACAGAAATACACAGTCCAACAACATGCAGGGTTAATTGATGGCAACAGGCCATCAGGTGCGGATGTATGAACAGGGCAGATGCATCAACGGACATGCAAATATATATGACCCAACAGGACAAACGTCCAGGGGTGTTAATTGCGATTGCACATACCATTTTCACGTGGAATGGGTTATATGTGGTTATAGGGTGGGGTAAAGAAAGTAATAGTAACACCTTCGAATAACAATACATATGCTGTACATTTCTAATAGCTACAGTTATATACACACTACTGTTCTAACTACAGTTTCCTATATGATAACTATTTCAACTTGGTGATAGGACTGTTACTGCAACATCAATATACATTTTAGTGTTCTTCATACACATTCATATCTAGCTTTGTTCAGCTACATCATCCTGCTACATTTGCTTTTTATAGCTGTAGACAAGTGTGGATGTTTGGTATATCAGACAATCATCCTATCTGCATATTTCAGACTGAGAGCAACATATCCAGATTTTGGGATACACATTCCAGATGCAGCAACACTTTGAACAGATTTCGCTGTTTGGTTTTGAATCTCACATGCATTTCATTCTGTCTTGACTGCAGTGTACTTTATTCAGGGGTTATTACTACTGTATTGCTGGATTCATGACACTTTCTCACACTCTCTCACTTGCTTTCATTTTACTATTCAGGATGGTACTTACTTCTAGGCTTTATTGACATGTTTTTCCTGTAGTTATTACAATCCTTTCCAGCAGTCTCACTTCTGCCATGTTTCAGTATTTCCACAGGGATATATTTCACACATGTGATTTCATCATCTTCTGCAGCTATACTTTTCAGCCTGCTGCAGGTTGTGTACTATTTTCTTACAGGTAGGGCATTTTTATTTCAGAATATATGTCAGACAGTTTCATTTTTCGGTTTAACTTACAGGCTGAAACACACTTTTGTAATCAAGCAAGACTTGCAGACACTTTCACACTGTTACTTGCAGATTTTATTCCTTACTGACTACACTGCACTCTTTTGCTGACTGTCATACTTTTATATTTCTTTACGGTTACTGGTAGTGGATTACTGACCTGCCTGGTGGCGCAACCGCACCAGCCTATTGACATAGGCTCTGCAGTTCGCAGAACGGACACCTGCAGCTGTAATATAAATGAAGTAATATTGGAATACACATCTCCATAATATCAGCTAGTTTAATTTCTTACATACATAATTAAATGTTACTTACTCAGTAGTGGGGTGTTGGGTGTTTGCCGGGCCTCCTGGATCCAAAGGTTCAGTTGGTCCTGCTTGCGTCTCTTCAGGTCTGCATGGTGGTGACGGACCTGCTCACCAGTCCTTGGAATCCCTGTGGCACTGGTGAGATCATGAGCCAACCGGTCCCACGCCTCGGCCCTGTATGCTCCCCAGAGGACCTGGCCCTGCATGAGTTGGGCCTCATGATTATGGACTAGGAGCCAGACCATGTACCTGGACTCCTCAACACCCCACCTCTGTGCTCGGAAGCAACTACCCTCTCCTACTCCTGTCATTCTGCCTGCAGGTCAGTTCTACAATCGTTTATGTTGTGTATTCCCGCCTATGGGGCTTATATAGTCCGTTTTTCCCGCACATATCTGTGATTGGCCATTTTGGAATTGTATCAACTTCAGTAAACCTGTATTGTCATGCTGTAGTTTGTATTCATTCCTATATATTAGCTATTATTGCATTTCTAGGTGCTGCTGTCATGGCTTAGTGGTTCTGTACCTTGACTATGGTGTATAGTATCCTGGGTTCAAACCTGGCCACTGCTTTTTATTTTTCATGACTGTCTAGACATGCTGAGGGGTGTGTCTGTGTAAAGGCAGTTTTGATACGGCTTGCTCAACGTTGCCCGTCGGTTAGCTTGTTTGCTCGGTGCGCAGCTCCGCGCAAATGGGGTACGCTGCTTTAAGCCTCATTTGGCTATCGGCACGCATATTATGCTCAGCTCAGTTAGGGGCACATAGATTTGGCATGTTAGACCACTGCTCAGCTACGGGCACTCATTTTGCACCAGTTAAACCACTGCTCATCTACGGGCAGATGCACTCACTCTGTTAAACTGTAGCTCAGCTATGAGCACATCTGGCATTTTTTATTCTTTTACCTCACATGTCTTCAATATAAATGGGCTATTTCATTACATTTTACATAAATTGTGGTTTTATGTGTACATATTTGTCAGGGACTTGTTTCCTGCTTATTTTGAAAAAAAAAAAATTGGTGTTGTGGGAGCTCGAACCATGAATGGTTGCTCTTCAGCCAACATGTCTACCGCTACGCTATTGCTGTCTGGCTTATTTTGCATATTTAGTTCTTATATGCTTTCCCACTCACTGCTAACTGTAGCTGTGCTACGGGCACACCCGCGCAAACGAGCGCACTCACAGTTAAACATTTTTACAATTTAAAAAAATATATAAAACGTGTTTATTTATATGTTTTCTGTTCATAGTCTGTGGGGGCATGTGTTGTGTTCTGTTTATTCACATTTCCGTGGACTCTGTCGTGGGTGTTTACTTTGGGTACTTTTCCTCTTCTGGGGGCGTGTCTGCTTACAGGGCTCGGCCTACGGACACGCCCCCTACTGTCTTACACGGACCGTGTTGGCCTTAAGTGTGATTCAGCATGCTCTCATTAATATGCAGAGCATGCTGACATCACTCCGTTTAACTGCAGCCTCCGTGTATGAGTTATAACTCTTACACGGAGGCTTCGTGAATCCTGCCCAATATGAGCCTAGCCATGCAATCCAAACCAGTTGTGTCCCTGTATGTTTGGGGGGGTATGTTTGCAAGAAATTTTCTGGAGGTTATGTGGAGGTGGAGTATGTTAGTTTTAGCATTATTGTCTGCATTTGTTTGTCACAAACATTGGGGCCAGAACCAGGGTGACTTTCCGATTTCCCATCCACTGGTCAAGATTTTGTTTAAATTGGTTAGGGATGGACTCTGCTTTATATGGATGAGGAGCCTGTTCCATAGCATGAAAATCCTCTGAGACACATATCTGTCTTAAAAAACATATCCTATTTATGTCACAGGTGAAACATTTACATCCTTGGATCTAGTAGTTCAGATGCTGCTTGTTTTGCAGATGTGCAAAATATCCATCATAGCTGGATCCAAGTGTGCCTGTATGCCAGCTATAGATCTCCTCTCAGTAACCATTAGGAGATAGAGTACAGAGATAGGACTTTAAGGGGATCTGTATAGGGCACTGTGTTTAGAACCTAGATTCTCCTGGTAAGGAACATTTGTGGACATTGCAACTTTTGTAGCAAGGTACATGACAAAGGGGTCTTTATGCTCAATGAAGGGTCTTATAAGGGCCAAATAAAGTGGCGCTAAGACTTCCTTGGACCTGGATGCCATGCCTTTACTTATAAACTGTGTGACATAGAATGATTTTCTTACTACCTTGGCCACATGTTGGTTAAAGGCCATATTACTTTCCATACATTTTTCAAGATCCCTGACTACTTGGTCAACTTTTAAGGGTATTTTATCAATGAAGTAGTTAGCCTGAGTGGCAGTTTTCCCAAAAGGTACTATAATGCATTTCATGGCATTGAGTTATAGTCTGTGACTTTGGCACTAATCATTTTTCTGTGTTAGACTCTATCGTAAGATGTTTGTGTCATGGGGGAATCTATAATAGCTCCCAATTTGTAGCCAGCTGCAAATTTGGACAGCCAATGGCCCTTGACATTAGCCTTTACCTCTGAGAAGTAGTTGCCAAATAAGAGCGGTCCCAGCATGGAGCCCTGAGGTACCCACAGGTGACTGGTCTCTTAATGGAGGTGGTATCTGCAATCCTGACTTCCTGGAACCTGCCTGTGAACCAGCTGGCAATCCAGTGAGTTATGTAGGACTTTATGCCCAGTTCAGTGAGTTTGTCAGCTATACTTGAGTGGGGTATTGTACTGAGTCACTTAGCCAGGTCCAGGTAGATGGTATGCACAAGTTTCCCCTCATCTAGTGCCTTAATGACCTTCTCAAAGAAGTCCACCAGATTTAGTAGACACTGTCTTCCCTTGAAAAAGCCAAAATGGGTCGTGCCCTGTGTCTGAACCTTATCTATGTCTTTGTTGATCATTTCCATGATAATTCATTCCATGACTTTGTGTATTAGACTAGTCAGACTAATATGTCTGTAGTTTTGAGAGTCGACTGATGGTCTACCCTTGTCAAGTGGGGTAACTGCTGCAGTCCTCCATTTTCTTGGTAGAAACCCTGTTTTGAGGCTATGGTTGAAAACTGACTCAAGTGGTCCTGATATGTCATGTTTCCCACTATTTGGTAGGCATCCTGGGATATTATTGGGGCCCATTAAGGCAATGCTTTTGCCTTAGAAACTGCCACCAGGACCTACTCCCTATTAATAGTTGTGGAGGGTTATGCTAGTAAGTATTTCATGGAGGGAGGTGGGGGGATTGAGGATAAAGTTTGAGCTGAAATTGTCAGCCAGCAAATTTGCTACATTGCTGTGTTCAGTGAAGGTGGCATCATTGAGCACCAGTTCAGCACACTGATGTGTGCTGCCTCTGAGGTTTCGGACATAGCTGTAAAAGGTCTTGTGGTTGTTTTTAGCCTGTGAGGCTATCTTGACCTCGGCTGAGAAAGCAGCAATGCAGTGCAGCATATATGCAACACAGTAAAATGCCATGACCCTTATTGAAGTCATTGATCTTAAGTAGATTAAAAGAGGCAGCTCCGAAAAATGACAGATTATATAAATTACTTGGGGATAAAGGAGAAATGGTAGGAAGTTAGCTGAATGTGCAGTTCTTAGACCATTCATCTTAGCAGGAGTAAATAATGCAACAGAAAGGGGTACTCCATATCAGAATTTGAGGCAATTTTGATTCAATAATACCTGACACAAAAGGGATAAGATTGATCTAGATTCCCCTAAACTGAATAGATACGAATGGTGGAAGGACAGCACCATTCTAACCTAAGTAAAGTGTGTGCTCCAAAGGCAAAGGCTAATCATCACATCATCTTTAAAGAAAGAGAGACATAAAGCTAGTATTCAAGGATGAACTAGGTGGTGTAAAAGCTAAAGCTTTCTAAAAGAACAAAATCTAGTTCTTTAATATATACAGCATAACAGAAAGCATCTGGTACCAGTTCAGGTACCAGAATTCCCAGATGTATTTTGATAAGTATTATGCTAATTTCTATGACCAATCAACAATATTGACTTCTAGTTATGGATGAATATAGTACACACACACACACACACACACACACACACACACACACACACACACACACACACACACACACACACACACACATATATATTTATATATATGTATATATTATATATAAATTCACTTCAGAAGCTCAAAATACTGAAATATCGAATTTCAGTATTTCGAGCCCAGAAAGCCAAATCCACAAAACCACGAAAACTCAAAACCGCAAAACTCAAAATCTCACACACCAGAGATTTTGAATTTTGCGGTACTACTGCACACACACACACACACACACACACACACACACACACACGCACACACGCGCACACACACACACACACACACACACACACACACACACACACACACACACACACACACACACACACACACACCATTCTCCCCACACACACACATAACCTTTCTACTACATGAAAACAGGGGGGCAAGCCACCCAGCACCCTACCCCCTACTTAAATATTCTCACTCCGAGGTCGCACTACATAGAAACACACACAAAACACCACCACAAAAGCTACATTCTCCTCGCACACACACATCACAGCAACAAAACACACTGACACACACCACAGCCCCTACCAAAAACCATTGACACACACACACACACTTACCTGAATACATAACCACAACGAAAGTTCAGAAGTGCGAAATTCAAAACCTCCGGTATTCAAGGTTTTGAATTTCTGAACTTCTATTCAGGATTCGGCTTTCTGGGCTTGAAATACTGAAATTCGATATTTCAGTATTTCAAGCTTCTGAAGGGAACTCATTTTATATATATATATATATATATATATATATATATATATATATATATATATGTGTGTGTGTGTGTGTGTGTGTGTGTGTGTGTGTGTGTGTATATATTTATATATATATATATATATATATATATATATATATATATATATATATATTAAGGGAGTCACTTCATAATCTTGAAATACTGAAATCTCAAATTTCAGTTTTTTGAGACCATGAAATCGAATCCACAAAACACCGAAACACCAAAGCCGCGAAGCCCAAAACCGCGAAATTCAAAACACCTAAAACACAGCACACACCAGACTACATATATACCACAACACCCACATCACAACATAAACAAACAAAACAACACACATCCACAAACCTACAACACAAATAAGCAGGGGGGGCAAGCAACCCTGAACCCCCCATGTGGGAGGCTGCACCCCCCACACCCCCTACTTATATATACTAACTCCAAGATCACACAAACAGTAAACAAAAGCAAACACACACACACACACACACACACACACACACACACACACACACACGCACGCACGCACACACACACACACACGCACACACACACACACACACACACACACACACACACACACACACACACACATTCTACAGTCCCTCACACACACATCACACATATCGGCACACTCACATACACTCAAACTCCCACCCAAAACCCTTACAAAACACCTGACATAACACCTAAATCCACACACGGCACCGCACACCATCCACATACTATCCTGAACATTACGTAGCGTAAAGCCATAACTGCGATTTTGAGGTATGCAAATTCACGATTATGCAATTTCGCTATTTTCAAACTTCGGCTTTATAGTCTCAAGATACTGAAATTCGACATTTCAGTATTTCGAGATTATAAAGCGTTTCCATATATAGATATATAGATATATAGATATGTATAGATATATAGATATAGATATATAGGTGTCTACTTTTTCTTATCGAAAGCTCATCCTTTCAAAAAGAAAAAGTCCAAACCCATTTATGTGAAAGTGCACTTAAATAAAAGTGCACTTTCGCGACTACTGGTTCAACGAACCGGTGATATTACAAAAAAAAAGAAAAACACTGCAACACCGCATCACGCTACAGTGTTGATAAGGGAATATACCTGTTTCCCCACTGTAGTGCAATCTTAGAGTTAGTATATATAAAGTAGAAGGGGTGAGGGGGTATAGGGGGGCTTGCCCCCCCTGCAAAAATGACTTTGTAGTGTTTTTTTTTTGTAATATTACCGGTTCATTGAACCAGTAATAGCAAAAGTGCACTTTCGTTTAAGTGCATTTTTGCTTAAATGAGTTTGTACTTTTTCTTTTCGAAAGGATGAGCTTTCACTAAGAAAAAGTAGACTTATATATATATATATATATATATATATATATAGATATATATGGTTCTAGGACACATGCTCGACTAGCATGAGTCCGAATCACAAAACATCGAACACACATATACGAAAGCACTTAACATCGAAAAGCACTTCTGTGTATGTGTAGTTCAAAAAAAAATCTACGTTTCTGCAGGGAGACTTCACCCTCCTGCACCTCCCACACCCCCTGTACTTTAATATTCTCACTCTGAGATCGCACTACAGTGAGGAAAAGGGAATTTTCCCTTACCCGCACTGTAGTCCGATGTACGAAACAGGCACACATACACGTAAGCGCTTTTCGATGTTAAGTGCTTTCGTGTATATGTGTTCAATGTTTTGTGATTCAGACATATGCTAGTCGAGCATGTGTCCATGTCCAATATATATATATATATATATATATATATATATATATATATACATATATATCTATAGGACAAAACCAGTATCTTCCACCTCAGCAATCAATGTCTTTTGTACTTGGAATAGATAATATTTTTTAGTGTTTGGCATTCCCATGTCTTTCAGGTCAGAAAACAGATCACTATTAAATATTATCCAATTCAAGTAATTCTGCAGCAACTCAGATACTAATCAGGGAAAAATATCTCCTCTAAAACCACAAACGAATGGCATTGTACAATGGTACAGAAAATCAGACTCACAAACTTTGAACCCATTTTCTGGGATTAGCAAGTGCATGCCATGCTGAAGAGATACAGATGTACGATGCATCCCATAGATGAAGTGTCTCTGGCAAGTTTTACATTAAAGCTATAATGGAAAATTGCCTACCATGTCCTAATCCAGACTAAAGTAGGAGGAACTAGTCAGACAAGTGAATAGTCACTAGAATAACAAGATTAAGTCCTGTAGTGATGCCAAGAGACAGACTAAGATACATAATGTTCTGGAGCTTTTCATCTTGGGCCTCCACTGAAAATGGACAGCTCTGTCCAATCGGACCTCCCCAGTAAACAAATGTAAAACAAAATAAATATTTAATCATGAAGCGGGACAGATCACGCTACTAAAATAAATGGGCCAGTATAAATACTCACCAGTTTATTACTTACAAACTTTTGAAGCCATCAGTGTCAGTACCAGTGATCACTTGACTACCATTACATGATATACACAGCTTGACATTGTATTTTTGTTGTCTGAAGCCATTTCTCAGAGAAAGCAGCCATTGACAATTGCCACTGATTATAGTTTTGTTTTTGACCCAGGCAGTGATGCTGACAGCATCTGATACTGGCAAGTTTACTGTGACCAGATATTTCCAAGCAGTGTTAGTAGTGTAACAGGTAGCACACTCACTTTTGGTGTAAAAGGCTGCGGGTTCTATTTCTGCACCAGGTGGATCAATTTTTGACATTGCAGTGCTGCATAAGGGGGATGCTTCCTTCCTGAGTATGTTGTCTTTCAGATGAGATGGTAAACCAAGACTCCATCTGCGTGTGGTGGTGGTAACTCAGGAAGTTCCCTGATGCCCTGGCCAAATTTCTCGTAGAAGTATAAATACCACTTCTGGTATTCCCTGAAAAGGGGCCACTAGTGCAACTAATCTGGTTAACAAAAAAAACTAGTGTGGTGAAAAGCATATGTGTGCTGTGAGATTACGTAGACTATTTTCTCCTCAATACAGATCTGTTTCAGAGTGGCTGCTCAGCCAAATTATAATGTTATAGTACTTTTGTATATAGTGCTTTTACTGTCGTATCATTGTATTCCTTTACAGCCTCAACAATGTTCAAGATTCATAATATTCCAGTTTAATAATTTCATTTCCTTACAGCAGGGCTATATCATGGTTGCCTGATATCCTGGACAGCACCTCCTTTTAATATCCCACAGACTAGAAATGAAGAGCAAAAATAAACAAATAAATTCAGTACAATACAATAAAAGTAAAACAAATAAACAAGACCAGAAAAAAGAAACGCTGAAAGAGTGCATGTGCACAACTTTTTCTGTTTCCTAATTCCAACCTACAGCCATTACACAAATTGTCATTTCGGCTGCCATACGATTTTGGCTCCTACTACTGTTTACAATTATTCGAATATTTTCCAGTCTGTTCCTCTCAACCTGTCACCAGCCAGACTAGCAAGCAACTATTATGTATACATTATAGTTCTGTATATATTACAGCTGCTTGCTGCAGTTTGACACCAGACATTATTTAAACTATGGCAAGGACCTACAATAGCCCTTTGCTATAGTTCTGACACAGAACGTTTTCAGTGAACAGTTATTGCCTCACATAAAATGATTGCTCCCTTAACACCTTATATCCTGGATAGCTGACCCTTTGCCTTGCCCTATCAACAAGTTTTGCCTTATTGCCTTGGAAATGTTTGAAAATGAAAATGGTTTTACTGTTGCTGTGCCATAATGAAATGATTGCTGTAACTATGTAAAATGTACATGCAAATAAAGTCCTTGTAACAAAGACTGCAATGCAAAAAGTTACTCATGAAATGTTATGCCTGAACAGTTGTAAGAATAGTAAGTAGGCAACTTTCTTCTTCATTGAAGAAGATGGTGAATACAGAGTTGTCTGTGTCAGTGGCATACAGGAATTAAGCATTGATTATGTCCTAGCTAAATCTAGTTTGATTAGTGGGTCAGTGCTTCATGGCACATGTAGAGAGGAAAAACTTGCTCATTAAGGGGAGAGGGATGGTGGTCCATGGCCAGCCACACCCACTGGTCTAAAATTGTTTGACCTCAGCTGGTGAATGGAGGTAACTCTGGAGTGGAGACCAGTCAGAGGAGGACAAGGTCATATCCACCCAAGGTTGTTGAGTCTTTCGGCTTTTCCCGGTTAGGGGTCGCCACAGCGGAACTCCGGTCCGCTAATGATTGGTAGTTGCTTTTTACATGCCGAGTTACCAGCCCTGATGCACAACCTTCAATGAAGGTACGCCCATTCATGCATGTCTCCACACAGAAGACACTCTAGCTGAGAATCGAACTGGACAGCGTCTTACTGTGAGGCGACAATGCTACCGCAGCACCACCACCGCGGGTCCATATCCACCCAAGGTGATGAGTTTTATATTGTAGGTGCATGTGAAGCAGCAAGCATATATGCACAAATGTAAGGGTAAAAGCAATCCTTGGGGTGACACAAGTGCCCATGTCACCACCAAGGGATGTGTTAGACATGCACCTATGTACACCTCTTAGCCTAGACCCTCGTGGAAATGGACTGACAAAAGCAGGGAGCTCTGTGCATTTCCTCAGCAGTTAGGGTCTATTTTGAAACATGAACAGCACTAGTCAAGGGGAAGAAGTGGACATAGGCTGTAGTACAAGGTATCCTCCTCATGGTACCTGGATAACTGTCCCTTTTGGATTGATTTCACCCTTGGCTGACATTGTCCTCAAGGGAATAAATAGGTTCAAGACCCATTAGAGGAGGACGTCAGGCATGAGGACAAAACGATTAAAAAAAAAAAACAAACAAAAAAAAAAGAATCAATAAACGTTGTGGCTTGCTGAACCATTTAGCAGAAACAGAATAGTGAGATAGAAAATAAACCAGATATAGATCACAAGGATTGTCCTCAGGCTTGCTTGTGTACTGAAAACACCCTAGGCAAGATAGCATCTGGTGACTGACTTGTTATCATCTGCAAAGCCTTAGTCCCATTCATTTACATTAACTTGTGCTGACGCTTCCTGATGGGTTCTTAAAGCAGGTGCCATATTGGACATGTTTACTGCTGTATTTAGATAAAGAGTAACAATTCCTGATATATTAAAAATGTCAGGCACAACACATTACAGCAACATTTCTCAAACTGTGAGGCCATTCTTTCTGAAGATGGTTGCGTCTATTTCAGGGAAAGCCCATGCAAGTCTAAAAATGTGTACTTCAGTCATTAGCTGTTTGACACTGTTTTTGTCTGTGATCAGGCTAAATGTTAAAGGATAACACTGAAACATTTTATGCACTTGACTGCAAATTAGAAATTAAAAAAAGAGCAACTGTAACAGATCTCAGAAGATCCACCCAAATAGGGTACGCCTTTGTGGGCAAGAGTAGGCTGCTCTGCAGGATAAGCAAAGATGTTCTGCTCCCTACCACCCAATTTCAGCAGCACGCAGCTGAACCTTTGTGGGATTTTTGGCAGGAACAAATAGCCATAGGGCTCTTTCCAACCTGGGAATCCCAGTATCTGACAACTATAGAATAAATGTGCCAGAATCCCACAAATATATACAGAAACAGGGTATAGGTAGAGGAGCCATTGGGCTTGGTTCTGTGAGAAGTAAAAAAAAAGGACTATAAGCACTTGCTGTGGTTTGTCATTTGACTGGTTATTTCTTTGTACTCTAAGGGGTACTTCCAAGGGCAGAGCCAGGGCCACTTCCATCCTTTATAGCAAACTCCACAAAGATTTTCTGGGCCTATCTAAAATCCTGCTCTTCAAACACGATCTCATATGGCTGTACCTTAATCATACCTCTCAACCTCTTAGAGTAAGAAATCTGGACAAAGCCATAAAAAAGTGGTACAAATAGGCACAATTTTGAAATATTGTTCTTAACAGACTTAGAAAGTTGATAGAATAACAGGTTTTGCATTAGCATGAATTTTCTGAAGGGTCTTCTTCTTCTTCTTTCGGCTTTTCCTGGTTAGCCATCACCACAGTGAATCACCTAAGTCTAAAAGTCAAAAGTCTATCATTATTTCCTAACTTCAATCTTTAACGATTTGCCTGAAAGCCACAATTTTATCAAAAATGGACCAAAATTATAAGGCAAAAATCTGGACATTCTGCGAGAATCTGTACAGTTGAGTGGTATGACCTTGATAAGTGCAGTTTTTCTCACTTTAAAAAAGGAAAAAGTGCTTGTAGTACTTATTATAAACAAATTAGTGCTGTCTGCTAGGCACTGCCCCTTTTTGCTTCTGTCAGTGCACTTCTGCACTCAGGCATGTTTGGACTTAGAAGCCCTCTACGCCTTTTTTTCAAATGCTTGCTGTCATTACTAGTCATCATTTCAACCAAAAGCCAGTGTTTATTTGCCCTGCTTGTCATGCTCTGTATTTCCATTCCTAATTTTCATTTTCTGTTCTCCACTTCTTCATCTTGTTAAACAATTGTTGTGCCTCTCTCACCTTACCACTCCCACTGTCTTTCTCAGCCTGCATTCTATGTATGTAACTTTGTTTTTTGTATATTTAATATATTTGGTTTGTTATTCTAGTTGATTTGCAGTGCTCATCTTTTGATTAGTTTTTGGGCCCTGCTGTTCTTCTGATTATGAAATCATTTCCTCATGTCCTGGGTGTGAGACAAGGGTTTTGACCATCAACCAGAAGGGATAAGATTTTTGCTATGCTCCTAACAACTCTATTGACAAGAAAGTGCCGTACAATGGTTGCTCTGCCTTCTCTGCCCTGTATGTGTGTTTCTATTTCCCTCAATTCCATCTAGAGTGTAGACGCACTCCTTGGTGGGCAAATACGTCTTAAAATTTCTCTAGATGTTATGCTGCAGTTTCAAACTCTCTCTTATATGGAGCTCTTAATGCAGGACTTTACCAGGGCCCTGCCCATGGAATGGAATAGGTCAAACTGTATCAGCTACTCAAGCCAGTTCTTCCACCGCTGGCTTCCCTAGGGCGTAAATCCTGAGATACGTGCTGAACCCATATCATCTGGGACATGATGAGTGTAAAACCTTTACACCCCATTGCTTGTTTGGTCTAGAATATTTAGTTAAGTTAACTGTGGCTTCATGGATTGTGAATATCTTGACTTGCTGCATTTTATACTTTAACAGTTTAGATTATCCCTGAAAAACAAACACACTTAAAGCCAAGGGACTACGCAGCTAACAAAATGCAAATAAAAAAATACACGATAAGTGACCATGAGCATGTAAAAACATTCATGCTGATTGGACAAACCAATCAGCATGCCTATAGTAAATTCAGCATTTCCCATAGGAAGAAGTTCCGACATTTCACTTTGTCCGTGCCACTAAGTGGAGAATTTAAAATATAACAAAAAATAACTAACAAGTAAACTGCTCCATGAAGTTGAATAATACAGTAAATATATATATATATATATATATATATATATATATATATATATATATATATATATATATATATAAAAAACTCACAGATTTTGATTCTGGGAGTGAACCTACAAGAAGCTCATGGCATACTTCACAATCTCTTACTTCCCAAAATGAAAATGTTTCTCATTATTTATTGACTTCATTACTCAACTATATGGTATAAAACTACTGCTTTTATGAAAAAAAAGACCAAATAAATGAGACAAACAGCTCTACCTGTTGCCAAAGTCTAGACAGACTGGTATCTTCCCAGACTCTGCATGAAATACATAGAAATGGCAGGGACAACAACATACCACAAGGCCACAGAGTGCACATAAAACATATACTGGATTACCCCAGATTACCAGATGCTAGCAGAAGAGCACTAAAGTCTTTTTATACAATGACAATATGTAGAAAGTGTGAGATTTTTGGTGATGCTGTGCGTGCATACCCCACCGGCCGGTTCACTCAGATGAAGGTGTGCTGTGGGTGTAACTTCCATTTTCCTCAATGCAGTGTAATCTCTGAGTTGGTATATTTAATTTGCAGGGGGTGTGGGGGATGCAGGGGGGCACAACCCCCCTGCAAAATGTAAACAAAAAAATTCTGTTGGGTCGTGGGTGTGTGGTGGGCAAAATTAAGGTGTCCTTTGCTACTGCGCAGCCAGTGGGGTACACATGTACACCATTGACAGATTGTTTTTCCTTGATAATGTCATTGTATAACAGCAGTAATCCACTCCTGAGTGCGAGTAACTCAGGATTTACCCACATTTGGTTTTGGTTAATTACTTGGGCTTCACCCTTGTGATCAAACCACAGCAATCATGGGTAAATCCTGAGTTACCATATCCAGCTATGGATTATTGCTAAAATATTTAACATTACTTCATTTCTTGTATGATGTATAGGGAACAGAAAAATGACACCTGCAGAGCAAGGCCATTCCTTAAGTGCCAGAATGTACCTGTGCCTTAAATTATGCCCATTCATTTCCCTTAGGGTTTATTGTTACAGGCTGTCTAACTGAACTCTGTCATTCTATCCTAGAAACAGATCCTTAGAATAAATGTGTTTGAACTAGAAATACCCAATTCCTATGTAACATGAGAGAAACTATGGGAAAAATAATACTACATTTATAACACTTCTCACAATGTTTAAATAAATGTGTCGGTGGTATGTTATTTGTTTTTCTAGCTTTTAGCTCATCAATAAGTTATGCTTGGAACTCAGCCTTTATAGTATGTGCCAATGCCCTAAAGGAACCTCTTCCAAATGCATAATTAAAATATTACTACATGTAACCTGCATTTAACTTGTTTAGACTACTTCAAAATCTGTGCTCCATTAAAAAAAACAACCCGTACATGAGTGCACTTTGACATAGTTTCTCATTACTGAATGAAGTTAAAAAAACAAGATCCATTTTATTTTTGCATATAGAACTATTGTTAGAAAAACATCACAGATTTTTTATTTGTTTGCTCAAGTAGGTATATAGTTCTCTCTCATACTGTAGGCAAAAGTCCTTTGCAGATATCTGTATGCTCCTTCATCTTCTAACCTCTTCTAAGCTCCAGCTTAAAACTAGCAGCATTTTAGTTTGCAGTGACCATTTCTGCTTTTTCCGCAATTCCACGGTCTTATCCTGTATATCACACTTCATGCCTATATGTAACATATTCCTGCTTTGGTATCATCTGCAAATCGACTCAGTTGGCAAACAGTCTTGCTAATCACTTTACACTGTTCATAATGGAAGTACAAAAGAACGGAGTGGCCAACCATTGCATTTCCTGGCAGTTCTACTTACTTCGAGGGTGGGTGATGGGAATTATTCTTCTACCACAATTTCAGCAAAATTTCCATTGTCTGTTGTTCTTTGCTATTTTGCAGAAAACATAAAAAAATTATGTAAAGTACAGAGGATGTGGAATAACCAAATAGCCTCAAGTATCTGAATCAGAGAAAAGGGTACACATTACATATACAAGAAAATAAATGCAGTACTTAACCAGTTGATAACTATCACAAAATACACCTTTGTTATCCTACACCTATTCCTTCATGTGAGCCATCCACCCATTTGAGTTATGGTTAATCAGAGCAGTAATATTATTTACAAGAAGTATTCCATGTGGAGAGCAAGGGTGAGTACAACTGTTCACAGGCAGGAGTATAAACTATTCACAGACAGGTGTATATACTATTCACAGGCAGGAGTATAAAATATTCACAGACAGGAGTATAGTAGACCTTAAAGGTAAAAAGCTCTAGTTATAAGAATAATATCCAGATCTTTCTTTGCTACATGACTGTTCAGGGGCTTTATGTAAAGTACAGAAGATATGGATTTACCCAATAGCCACAAACATCTGAAACAGAAAACAAGAGTGCATTTACCTTTAAATTTTACTATACCCCTAACTGTGACACACCTTGCAGGGGCATAAATGGGCTTCTTCTCAACCCTTGTAAAGTGCAGTGTTTTCTAAGTTACAAAATGTTGCTTATCTGTCTATACCATCATCACACAGAAAACTGCCCCCCCCCCCCGTTATTAATAACTGCCACAGCCACCTGGTTCAATTCAAAACTTTTCTCATCTTCCTCATCCTGATTCAACTTACAGCTCCATCTAGACACAATTATTTCCCCCATCATTTTTCCCCACTCCCCCTTACCAGCTCTATCATCCAATGGACACAATTATTTCCCCCATCATTCTTTCCCCATTCCCCCTTATCAGCTCTATCATCCAATGGACACAAGTATTTACCCCATCATTTTTTCCCACTCCCCCTTATCAGCTCTATCATCCAATGGACACAATTATTTCCCCCATCATTCTGTCCCCACTCCCCCTTATCAGCTCTATCATCCAATCTGTTAGGTATAGTTGTGTAAGTAAACTTACCATAACAGTAGATGTTCAGTGATTACTGCTGCAATAGACCTATCTATACGGGCTACATCCTGCCGATGATATAACAACCGTCCAGCTTCCAAAGCATCAGAGCACCATCCATGGGCCCAAATTGTCTAACAACTTGAGCTGAGGTGTCTAAAAGTCAAGTCTGGTTGCCAAGCTCTTCAAAGCTTTCATGCCAACAGACAAAGGGAGGCTTAGCCCTGAATGAATGATGCTCAGAACAACAAAAAATAAAAGTCTACACCAAGGCAAAAACAACACACCAAGAAACTAGTGGGATGGTGGGAGGGATTGTTTACTGCAGCATTGATCATTCAAGCATCTACTGTTATGGTAAGTACACTTACATAACTGTACTGTGTTCTTCATATTGATCACAGTAGCTGAAGTAGCCTAAGCTATATCGGTAGATTACTAAAGCATAAAAATTTGGGGAGGTGGAAGAAGAAGGGTCCAGCAGCCCCTGGAGAATGGGGTCTATGTTCAGTCATCAAAGAGAACAGTAATCGAATCACTAATGTTTGAACACTAAACATCTAACAACAGTGTTCTCATACTGAGGTGACCCCCTCACCCCTCCCACACCCCCGCTAATTATATATATCAATTCCGAGATTACACTACAGTGGGGAGATAGTGTGATCTCAGAGTTGGTAAATACAATTAGTGGAGGTGTGGGGGCGGTAGCTCCCCACATAAGAAGGGTCCAGTGTGCTCTGAATACTATTTTAATACATTATTTTATTTTATAACTACAGAATCACAACAAAACTTTACTGAGTTATTTCCCTGCTGCTGGCTAACTATGACACTTAGGTGATTTTTTTACGATGATATGCCTATACAGTTACAGTGTTGTTTGATGTTTACTGCTTGCAGAATAGCTAATTGATGATCATTTCTTTCGATGACCAAAAATTGAAGAGTAGAATGGACCTAGTAAAGTTTGATCTATTACTAGAAAAGGAATCAAGCTTATAGTGCTTTGTAAAATTATATACAGACAGCCAAGTTGCTACTTCTAGAATACTTCTAGAATCCAGCCCTTTCCAAACAGCCATAGATAAAACCCAAGCCCTGGTACAGAGGGTCCTAACCCTGCCTGGGTTAGGCTTGTTGGGGTGAGCATAACAAAAGGAAATACCCTTATACAACCATTTGGAAATAGTCTATTTTGACACAGGTTGTCCCTTATTCTTACCTTCACAAAAATGAATAATTGATTTGACTATTTGAAAGATTTAGTTTTGTCAAGACAGTACACGAGTTGCCTGTAGACATCCAAGCTATAGATAATCCCTTCTCCCTCATTTTTAGATTCAGGAAAGAAAATCGGGAGAGGGATAGTTTGGCTTAAAGTAAACTCAGATACCACTTTAGTCATAAAAGGATTAGTTCTCAATGAAACTGTGTCCCTGTGGAAAATGACATAGGATTGACTCACCATAAAAGCTTGTTTGCAGAGGTCAGAACAATCAGTAAAACTGCTTTTCATATTAAGAACCTCAAGTCAGCCAGGTTAGCTGGTTCAAATGGAGCAAATGTTAGTTTCTGTAACACAAAATTAAGATACCAAGGAGGCCCCGCCAGTTTTATTGACGGCCCCTTATGCAAAACCCCTTTCAAAAAAAAAAATAGCTTGAGAATCATTGAAAGAGGAAGATCCATGGGTAGACATACTAAAATGGCAAATAAATGAACACTGATGGAGGAGTGAGAAAGAAAGACCATAGGATAGTAACTCACACAAATATTTAAAATCAAAGAACAACTAGCCTTGAATAGGTGTTGGTTATGTTATTGACACCAACTAGAACATATTTTCCATTTGTTCATATATGATTCTCTTGTCTCTATTAGTACCTGTTGCACATCCTCAGTAAACAGGTGCCTAAAAGGGAATTAAGTCCTTACCATCCAGGCAATCAATTAAACTTGATTGGAGTCAGGGTGTATTAAACACCCCTGATGTTGTGTCAGTAGACCCAGTCAGTGAAGAAGCTTATGATAAGTATCCCTGGCCATTTCCAAAATAAGGGAAAACCATTGCTGCCTGGGTCAGAAGAGAGTCATCACAAAGATCTTGAGGGATTCCTTCTGAATCTTCAATAATACCCTGGAAATCAGTATAAAGGAAGGAAAAGTACACAGGAGCATTCCTTTCCAAGAAAAAGAAAAGGCAGCTATCTTCCAAGCCTTCTTGCATGAAGACTCGGAGCAGAATCTTGCTAGTGGATTGTTCAGAGTGTGGGCAAATTGGTCTATGTGAGGAACTCCCCAAAGACAGATCAAATCTTGAAAGAACCCTGATCTAGTTTCCATTGTTGAGGGTCTGCCTTTGTCCTGCTCAGCTTGTCTGCCACACAGTTTTGCTCTGACAGAATGTGGAATTCCTGTAAGTGAAACTGTGCTGTGAAGCCTTATCCCAAGTTAGCATGGCTGGATGCTAAGGGGTATGACCTGGCCCCCCTTGCTTGTCCATGTACCACATGACTGTGGTTTTGTCTATAACAACTTTAAGAGGCCCTGGGGATGGAAGCTGATTCATACAGCTGAATGCATTAATCTAGGCAAACATATCTTTTATATTTATGTGCTTGCATCTGCCCTCAATGTCCCAGGAGTCTGCTGTGACTGACTGTTTTAGAACAGGGAAGGAGAAAAGGAGACCTGGATTTAAGGATATTTGCTGTCTCCGTCAAATGATTTTCCTTCTGACAAACACCAGCACTGGGTTTGAAAGGACAAAGGACATTGGTGCTGGGACCAAAGAGACTTCAGATACCATTGCATCTTTCTCATGTGGAGTCTTACCAGGAGTATCATGAGAATCACAGATGTCATGAGACCCAAATCTTGAGATATTCTCTTCCAGTAACTGAAGTTTCAGTGGAAAACCTTAGAAATAGATCTAGATAAAGCTCTATATTTTCCTGTGGAAGAAAAGATCTTTGAGTTGAGGTGTCTAGCTGACAGCCCAGGCACACAATCCGAAGTGAAGGAGTCAAAAAATATTTTTGAATGTTCTCTTGGAATTCCAGCTTATGTAAGAGATCTCTCGCCCAAGTAAGACATTTCTGACACTTTGAAAAAGACTCTGCAAAGAAAATTAAGTCATCTGAATAAAAAGTGGATATCCTGTAGCCTGCAATGAGCTACAACTTGAGCCACATGCTTTTTAAATACTCTTGGTAGGATGGATAGTACAAAGAGTAAGGCAGATTACTGATAATGTGACACAGGCGCACAAAACCTTAAGAAATGCCTGATGTCTGGATGAATACAGATAAGATAATAACCATCTTTTAAACACAGAGTTACTAGGAAACTTAAATGAGAAAGAAGAGGCAACAGGTTGTGAAGTGACAATATTTTAAACATGGACGCTATCACAAATAGGTTTAGGGAAGAAATATCCAGAACAGATCTACAAGCATTTTGTTTCTTTGGCACTAAAAACATCCTTAAATAAAAGCCTTTCCCATATGGGAAGGAGGAACTGATTACATCACTCAAGACAGCATGTGATGAAAGACAGGTGGAAATAAAATAGTCTGGTGCAGTGGATGAGGGATTACCCTCTGGAAAGGAAGAATTTCCATCCTCTGTCATATGTAATCTTGAATGAATGATCTTCAGAACCCATTTGTCTGAAATTATCCGTTACCAAACAGAAGTGAGATTCAAACGTTCTGGAAGAGAAAAGGGACTGCCAGGGTGGGAGGGGGAGACAAGGTCCTTTAAATAGTTATTCTGATGGACTGTTCTCAGTTTGGGGGGGTTCCTACATTCTTTTTGGAAACCCCTTGCCATTTCTTAAAAGTTTGTTTACCTGCATTTTGTTGAGAATCTTATTTTGTTTTTTTGCTGAAATTTGATGAGGGGTTAGACAATCCCCCAGAAAATTTGGGAAAGGAGGTCTGAAAACACTTGAGATGCCCTGTTTCAGCTTACCCCTCTCATCACAATTTTTTGATAATATCTACAGCAGAGAGGCCAAAAACTAAACTCTATCAAAGGGTGAATTTAAAATCTATTTTTTAACATTATTTGGGAGGTTCTAAACACACAGCCAGGCAAAGGTCAACACAGTATCAGTGGACATCATCCCTGAAGAAATAGCAACTGTATTATACACACTTGTAAACAATGAGTACTGACTTAAACAATGGAATAAACTAAATTATTTGAAGCAGACTTTTTTCACAAGAAGAAACTGTAGATAAAACATTCCTTATACTTTCACAATTAGTCAGAACAAACTTAACATATGAGCCTGACAATTCAGAATTCTGAAAATCAAAGTTGCAGAAGCACACATTTTTTTCCTTTTACTTATCAATAATCATCCCATCCTTTTCAGAAAGAGTAGGACTGGAATTAACTACATGTGTAGCAGCAGTAGAATTAACTAAAGCTATAGCTGCTGGATAAGTTTTGGTAAAAATGTATAAAAACTTAAAACATTAAGGAACTTTATTACACCCTATCTGCTTTTTTAGGGGCAGTTGGCTGACTCTCAGGAAAATTGCAGATGGTCACAGATGCACATCCTCCAAAGCTGTCAGAACTGCAGGAATAGGTAAAGGTTCTGGGAATTCCGTCTGTAACAGCTTATAGTATTTTCTAATGGACTGAAACCTCAGTGTTCTAAACCAAGAAAAAACTTAGACTCAGGAAATGCCAAGCAATAGTTTAATCACACACAAAGCTTTTGGCTATAGTGACCCTTCTATAGTGCATTTACAACAAAAAGTTTTTCAAACACTACATTTTATAGAACATTTAAATAAATCATGTGACACAACCCATCAATTAACAATTAATACCACAGTGCATAAAAACAATATATATAAAACAGTATATAAAAACTTAATAAGTATCAGTTCTATATTTTGAAAAATGAGAAAAATTAAATATTTCAGGTATTGCAAACAACTTTGGTTCATCTTTAAAACAGGTTTAATACTGATCATTCTGTTAATTCCAAGCTCAGAGTCCGCTTGTAAAAGTAAAATCTAATTGTATTCCCAAACCACTAACCTATTATTCAAATCTCTGCCCCCTGATATTCTTTTGCATAGTTTGTATGACCCTAAATTTAAACTCACATCATGCCTTTATCAATAATATGCTTAGATAAAGCATCTGTATGGATTTTTTTCTGTACTTCTGAGTTATGTTCAGTAATACGGTCTTTCAACTTACATGTGCATTTACCTACATAAAATGGTGCACATTTCATACAGGTAGCCAAGTACACAATATTAACTATATTGCAGGTCACAAAACAGCAGAACTGATAACTTCTGTTAGTTACATGGTGTATAAATAATTAGTCAGTATATATCTACAGCTTGCACAGTTAAAACAAGGAAATGTCCCAAGTCTAACCAAATGGCAGTTGTTATCATTAATGGACATATCTTTGTAGCATAGTCGTTTTCCAAGTTTGACCACTTCCTATAGGCAAAAAATGTTTTTTCATTGATAATCTCTTTGATCTCAGACATAGATTCCAAAATGCTCCAATTTTTTATAATAATTTTCTTAACCTCATTAGTCCTTCTACTAAACATGATAGTATACCATAAACAATCTTGTCTACGCATATTAGTTGGATTTTCATCCTTAGGGTTGTGAGATCTAAAATATGGCTCAGCAAAATGCCCTCTACCATTCATAACCTGTATTTTAATATCATCCAGAAATTCCTTATTATAACCTCACTTTATAAACTCTTGTAGCATCTTATTCATCTGTTCGCAACATTTATCATCCCCGGTATTGAGCCAGCTTACTCATAAAAACTGACTTTTAGCTATGCCATTAAAAGTATGGGGAGTATGCATACTGGATCTGTGTGTCTATCTATTAGTTTTAACCTCTTTTTTAAAAATACTCATACTAATAGTATTATCTATCTTAACCAGTCTCACATCCAAAAAACAGATTTTGTTAATAGATAAAACAAGTTTAAACATTAAAAAACTAGTTATAGTGCCTAAGAATTGGGCAAACTCAACCAACGTGGAATGATTGCCCTCCCATATTAGGAAGATATCATCCATGAAATGCTTATAAAATGACACTGTGACTAAATGAAGATGGAGCATTATAAATAAGCTCACTTTCCCACTGGTTAAGTGTGATATCTGCATATGTATTAGTAATAGAAGTACCCATTGCAACTCCAGAGGTCTGATGTAAGACTGATCATCAAAAATAAATATAATATTAGTTAACACAGTTTCTAAAAGTTTGCACACTGTTTCAATTTCTCTGCCACACATCCTTCTATTTTCATATTAAAAGTCATGGCTTCAAGGCCAAAATTATCGGGAATCATGGTGAATAAAGAGTTGATGTCCAAAGTAACAAAGATAAAATCAAATTCTTCCTTATGACTCTGCCATTCAAATAATTTAGTTAAAAAATCCCCCATATCCTGTATATAACATTTGATTTTACTAAAATTCCCACTAAGAACCATCTGTAGGTGCAATGATATAGGTTATGTCACCCACCCCCTACCAGATACTACCGGTCTCATAGGGGGATGGGTCAAGTCTTTGTGAATTTTGGGCAACCCATACAGTACAGGAGTTATTGGACAAGGGACATTAAAAAAATTAAATAGATCAGTCGAAATATATTCCATTAGTTGCTACTCATATATAGAGATATTAAGTTTACTAATAAAATTAGCAACATTGCACATATTAATCTTTTTAAAAGTGTTCTCATAATTTAAAAAATCATTCATGTAAGTCATATAGTCATTCTTATTTAAAATTACAACAGCACTGTCTTTGTTGGCTTGTTTAATGATATACCATCATTATTTTGTAATTTTATTAGGGCCTCACATTCTTCAGGTGTCAAGTTGTACATTTTATCTCTTTCTTTCTGTTCATCTGTTCATAAAGTTGACAAAGCTTTCACTCACAAATATTGGAGAAGGCAGTTATGATTAGACAGCTAAGTGGTACAAAGGTGCTGGATTTGGATGGTGCAGTGGTGCAGTGGCAGTGTTGTTGCCTCACAGCAAGAGGCTCTCTGGCTCTGGTTTCCTCCCACATTCAAAGACATGCATCTGGAGCATTTCTCCGCAGACCTCCACTGAAAATAGGCTTTGTTCCAAGTCAGACTTTCCTGGTTAACAAATGTTAAATAAAAACAAAATTTTTACATGTTTTAGAAGCCACTGTAGAGGAATCCTTAAAAATCAACTTTAAATTAAGATTCCTTACAAATAAACCAATGGTGTAACCAGTTGTGTGACCAAACCGGCAAAAAAAAGAAGGAATACAGCCACAAGTGTTTTAGCGCTTTCATTCACTGTTTAATGTGAACTTCTTCAGAAACAAACACACTCTCACCCACATTCCCTTAAATAACCTGTCAATACAGGAAATGACATCCGTAAAAACTTTTTTTGTATATATATATAAGTATATATAAGCATTTTCAACGTATAAAATATCCTTAAAAATGTTCAGATGAATACAGAAAAATAAACAAATGTATAAATCATGACAAAATATATAAATAATCTACTCTATCTACTACTTAAAAAACATTTTAAATTGATAGACTCATTAAGCCCTGGTAATTTATCTGCAGCTAAAATTAGTTGCCACAAAGCCTCCTTACATTCCAAAATATTGTTGGCATCACCACCCAAATCAGTTTCATAAACCTTATCCAACACTGAAAATTCAAACTTTTTAAATTGTGGACATACTAAGGCATGTTTGGCTAAGGAATTCAATTTATCTTTGTTTTTATAGCTAAATTGTGTTCATATATTCTTTGTTTCAAAAACCTTTTGGTTTTTCCAACATAAAAATGATTGCACGACACACAACAAGCTAAATAAACTACAAAATCTGTGTTACAATTATAATATCCCTTAGCCCAAATGGTGTGGTTGGACGACCTAACTGTCACAGAAGAAGTATTACTAATAAATCTACATTGCTTGCAATTCCTGCAAGCATATGTCCCTCTCTTTGTGTTAATTGTTCTTTTACTACTGTGGCATGTGTTCTCACTATTTGAGGCTTCCAACATTGACTTAAGATTTACTGTTTTCTTATATGTGAATTTTGGTGTCATACCAATAATTGCTGATAATTCTTTGTTGCCCAAAAGTACTTTCCAATTACTTTCTATGATGTTTTTAATATACCACATTTCGTTAGTGATCGGTACTGGAAATTAAATATTGTAATCTGTAATACGTACTGTCTCTGTAGAAGTTAAATTAATACAGATGTCCTTAGAAAGACGAATAGGCTTAGCTATCCCTGTCCTTAATGCTGTTACCTCCTGTTCTATCCTTTGAACCCATTCATCACTGTAACCTCTGTTGAGGAACAAAGACCTTAGAAAAGTGACTTCTTTAAAAAAGACTTTGTCATCAGTTGTTAACCTACTCAAACGAATTATCTGACTTTTAACTACACCTTTTTTCATATGTAGCGGATGCAAACTGTCTTTATGTAAGTATTGGTTTGCAAAAATCTCTTTCCTAAATATTTTACTGTTAAATAAGTTATTTTCCTTATCTAGACTTAACTGTATATCCAAATAAGAAATAACTTCACCAAACCCACTCACTTTGAATTCTAAAAACTTGGTGGTGTTGTTCAAATCTTCCACCAAATCAAAAAACTCATCGTGTGAACCCGTCCATAGAAAAAACAAATCGTCGATAAATCTAAAATAGGTCTGTACCTTACAAAAAAGTGGGTGGGTGACCAAAAACTTCAGCTCCCAATTGGCTATAACCAAATTAGCAAAAGCTGGTGCTACCCTTGCCCCCATTGCTACTCCAGACACCTGTTTATAGATGTTCCTTCCAAATCTAAAAAAATTGTTGTCGAGAACAAATTCCATCAAGGTGCAAATGGTGTTAACTTTGGTACTACCAAAGTCTGTGTGATCAGTTAAATATTCTCTCAAATATTCGATCCCCACTTCCTGATCAATCGAAGTGTAAAGGGACTTGATGTCTAATGTACCAAAAAAGTATGCTGTAAAGGTACATGCAACTCCCGTAATTCTTCTAGAAGATGCCAAGAGTCCCTAATATAAAATTTAGAGTGTTGTACCACAGGATTTAACAAATGGTCAAGCCAAATTGAGATGTTTTCTGTCTTAGAACCCTTAGCTGAAATGATAGGCCTAAAAGGTGGATTACTTTGATTAACTTGTACTTTGGGAATACCAAAAAATGTGGCTAATTTCGGATAAACTACCAAAAGATATTCATAGGTGTCGTAATCCAATTCACCCTGACTAAACATGTCAAACAACGATACATCAATTTTCTAAAAACTTTTTTTGACTTCCTTAATGTTTACCTTCTTATAAGTAGTATTATCATCTAACATTTCTATTAAGGAATTGTTGTATTGAGTGGTGTTCATAATCACAATCTTACCACCTTTGTCTGCCTTCATGGTTCTAATTTCTGGATTTTTACAAAGTTGATGTAAAGCTTCTCTTTCACTACAACTCAAATTGTCTCTGTGATTAATTGACTTAATCCTTCTGAACTCGTTCTCACATAAACTTTGGAACACCTGTAATGTGGTGTGTAGTGTGGGGTTAAAGGTGCTAGCTTTTTTAGGCCTAACACTCTGAGCTGCCACATAATTTGTCCCAACCACATCTTCCATGATGTAACGTAGATTGAGTTTCCTGAGGTACAACCTAAAATCTATCAACAATCTACCCAAATTGACACTGTTTGTGGGTATAAAGGAAAAACCTCTTTTCAATACACTGATGACATCACTAGATAAAGACATGTCAGACAAATTCATGACACTGATCTCAAAGTCTCCGACTGTATTTACAATTTTTTCAGTCTCTGTATTTATCACTGTTTCTGCTTTTTGTACGTTTGATACCAGTTCTTCCCTTTTTTCTTTCCCTTCCCTTTGCTCTTGATGTTGTTCCACCTCTGAGTCTGTTTGTATTGTGTTTGATCCACAAGAAAAGGGCCAAAAATCTGTGATTGATTGTCCGTGGAAGCTACTTTGGCATAACTAACAAAATTTGTATTTGTGAAGTGTGCACTACTACCTTCCCCATCAGCTGTAGTGACTTGTTTGTCCTTGTCCACAACTGCAACAACACCATTGTTCAACTTTAAATTAAGATTCCTTACAAATAGTTTAAGGTCTGTGAGAGCTTCTACTACAGTATCTGTATTAGCAGGTATATACTGAAGATCTTTATTAAATAACTTAATGTCTGCTAATGTTAGAGTCATACAAGATAAGTTAACTACTGCATGAGCCTCTAATGACCCTTCTGCCATGAATGGCTGTGGGTCTGGGGGCCATGGTAATTTTGCCCTCCTCCTCTTCCTCTTCTTCTTTGTGGTTGCCCGCCTGAACTGTCTCTGCTGTGTGTTTCTACATGCTCTGGTAAGCTGAGGTGTAGTGGAATAGCTAGTTGGTAAAAATCCTCCACAATATTCAAATTCCCATTCACCACTGATGCATATGAGTTTCAAGTGCTGTTAGGCAGTGGTGTGAGATTATTGCTTAAAACAATTAGTCCTTTCGCCAATAAAGCAGTGGATTCAACAGCATTTACAGGAGGATTATTCATTTCATTAGGGGTAAAAAACTCAGACTGAGGAAAGGAATCCAGGGCAAATAATGAGTCTTTTAAAGCTAGACTTTCTCACCACTATCAAGCAGGCCTGGACCAAGAAAAAATATTTCCTGATTTAAAGTCATTAACATCTCTGAGTAGCTTATGCTTCTTCATAAGTTCCAGTCTATGCTCATAACTAATTAACCTTTCAAGCATTAAGTTATATAAAGATATATGGTCTTCAAAAGAAGGAAGACTAGTAATCTTACATTTTAATTTCATTATCTCATCTTGAATTTCATTCATTATTTTAGTGAAATACTGGTTCATTATGACCATATACTCAGTACTCACCTTTAAAGTAAGCTCCTGCCACCTTTTGAAAAGCTCCAGATACATGTGTTCTCCCTTTGAAAACCCTGGGACATTCTGGAAATAGTCTCAGATAAAGAGACCCCCCCCCCCAAAGAAAGAATCAGAAAATGAGCTATCCTATGAGTCTGAATAAGAAATCTGAGGAAAAATGTATCTGTTCCTTCATCTTCTTGTCCAGATTCAGAATCTTGAATCTCTTCAGAAAAAGATGCATCTCTCTTTTTTTTACCAGAAACTAATTCATAAGAAGGAACAATAGCCTGAATACATCCTGAGCCAGACCTAGTAAAATACACCTTCCCAAGGAAATTTGAGGAAGAGTAGATGCATGTTTAGTTTTTTGTTTCTTTTTGACAGAAAAAATGGGGCCAACAGTGTTATTAATGGCAGCAGTAACTTCCCCAGGGATGAGCACAATACTCTGATAAAACAGGAAAGCCTTCCTTGTTCCATCTCCCAGCACTAACAGGAGTGGCTCTCCCTTGCCAGATGAGGAAATCCCAAAAGTCATGGAAGACATGGCTGTCACTTGTCTTGTGTATACTAAATAAGGCAATGAGGCTGGGTGTTCATTTAAGTAGTTTATTAGACACAAACACATCAGGATGGAGAATGGTAACATTAAACCTAAATGAACTGACGGACTGACTAATGCGCACATGCATGCTTACAGCTCGGCTGCTCACTAAAAAAATAGCACTCTTGCTTGTACATGCTCAGTACTTCTATGCATGTGCCTGCTGACTGGAAAGCTTCTTAAAGGTATATCACACACTCTGGTCTATAATGGCTAACCCTCAATCCATAGTGGCTGTAGGTGCTACACCAGAGGGATCTAGGATGAAAGAAAAGTGGTCTGAGGTACAGCTAAAGGCCATAGTAGAGTCACCCACCTGTGGCTGAGACAAATTGTTAGCCTGCTGTGGTGGCAAAGACTGTTTGCTTAACTTTTTCTTTTTGTGGCTAGAAGAAGAATCAAGCATAGGACTGACAGTTTTTCCCATTGTCATGACAAAAATGGTGCCTCTTTCCCCAGAAAATGAACAGCAAAAGCAGGTAAAAATTTAAAGTCTGCATAAGTCACTTTTTCACAGAAAAACTCAGTAAAAAGCATTTGAAAACACTTTGAGTGCCCTAAAAATTAAAATAAACACAATTTCTCCATAGGAAAAGAAGGCATTTAAATACTTTAAATAACTTTTAAACTGGCAAGAAAAAAGAGCACTCCCATTTCAAAGTACAATACAGTCTTGTGACAGTCTGTTAAAACACAAACTCCTAGCTTTAAAATAACATTCCTAAACAGGAAAGTGTTATCAAACAAACATTTTTATTTGTAAAAATGAAAGTTTTTTCAGCAAATTGAACTTAACTGCAAAGTAACAGCATAAGCCGATTGTCGAGCCTCAAAAGCCCAATTGTCGATCCTTGAAAGCCTCAGAGGAGCATACTCTTCAGCAGAAGGAAGGCTCTAAAAGGCTTAGCACCCAAACATATGTCTTTAGTCAAATCAGCTCAAGCTAATAGACTAGGTAAGTGGAAGGTGTCCTGAAGCTTTGGTAGCTAGCTGGATGTTTTATCTTTTCAGGATATAACCCATATAGCTTAGACTACTGCAGCAGTGACAGTACGAAGAACATCAGTTTTCGGCTTTTCCTCACCCATCATACCAATGCTTTCTATATCCGTCTTCTGCTCTTCATCTTCTAGATTTCTGCTTTTTCATTAATCTCCAAAATTCCCTTCTCTATCACCCTTTAAAAACCATCAGCCATCCTTCATATTCTGTTATATATCCTTTCTCAAACCTCTGTAATCCTCTAACATTCCTGTCTAACTACTGGGCATGATACCACTACTGGGCATGATACAACTACTGGGCATGATACCACACATGTAGATGGTTGGTATCCAGATTTTCTCACCTTCACTGGGCAGCATTGCTACTTCATCCTTGTCTACTCGTTCTCACTGGGGGTGTGATACTACCTGTGGAACAACTGCATTTCAACATCAAATATCAATCTTAGTCATATGAGCATCTTGCTCGTCTTCCTGCCTCATTCCATTGCCCTGGGATCTACTAGATTAGACTCTTTTTTACCTGTTTCTCTCTTAGATTACTCACAGCCTGCACCATCTCTAAGAGCCCCCTGCATCTTTACAAAATAGTGTCATTCTGCCTTTCTTGATTGGGTTCCATAATGTTTTATTCATGTTCTTTCCACATCATCATTTTACTTGTACTCCATCTTTGCTTGTTTTTTAACCATGGCCTCCACCCATTATACACTAGCCTCACTTCCCCTTATGTTTTCATAAACCTCAACTAATTAGTGAAACTCTGCTAATCTTCTAACCACTCAGTCGTCCACCTCATCTGTGAACATCTACCACCCATTACCCCACCCTGTCATCTCAACAAACTTCCCCTGAAATGTATGTGGCCTCTGACAAAAAAGGTCTAAGCTTTCCACATCCATAATTTCCATATTTTAACACCCCTCCTAAACTCTTGGCAGGGTCCCCATCTGTGTCTGTTTCAACCTCTGCAACATTGCTCCCTTTCTTCTTCTTCCACCCTTTTCCCATACCAGCTATCTGTATTACTTTACTTCTACCCCCTTTGTCTTTGACACAATTTGGTCACTGCTGCATATTTCCTAAAGTTGGGCAATACCCATCCCCTATCATTTCCCCCATTTGAATTCTGCCCTTGCTTATATGCTGTTACTAAGTGAAGAGAATAATGGCTGCTTATTAAACAGTTTTCAAACTGTCTGATAAACTTCTTTTTCATAGGTAGGCAGTTTGCAAGCTGTCTCATAGGTGACCATAAGACAGCTTATAAACTTTTATTTTTTAAAGCAACTACTTATAAAAAACAGAAGCTTGATAGTTTATAACTTGCATAATAGCAGTTACAGACAGCTTGTAATCTGTCAAACTTTTTCAATGGTTTCATTATCTCGTAGTGCACTTCATTCATTATTTTAGTGAAAGACTGGTTCATTATGACCATATACTCAGTACTCACCTTTAAATTCAGCTCCTGCCACCTATTGAAAATCTCCAGATACATGTGTTCTCCCACTGAAAACCTTGAGACATTCTGGAATTAGTCTCAGAGAAAGAGACTTCCCAAGAAAGAATCAGAAACTGAGCTATCCTCTGAGTCTGAATAAGAAATCTGAGGGAAAAAAAAGTATCTGTCCCTTCATCTTCTTGTCCAGATTCAGAATCTTGAATCTCTTCAGAAAAAGATGTATCTCTCTTTTTTTACCAGAAACTAATTCATAAGAAGGAACAATAGCCTGAATAAATCCTTAGCCAGACCTAGTAAATTACACCTTCCCAAGGAAACTTTGAGGAGGAGTAGATACGTTTAGTTTTTTTGTTTCTTTTTAACAGAAGAAAAATGGGGCCAACAGTGTTATTAATAGCAGCAGTAACTTCCTCAGGGATGAGCACACTACTCTGGCAAAACAGGAAAGACTTCCCTGTTCCATCTTCCAGGACTAACAGGAGTGGCTCTTCCTTTCCAGATGAGGAAATCCCAAAAGTCGTGGAGGACATGGCTGTCACTTGTCTTGTGTATATTGAATAAGACAATGAGGCTGGGTATTCATTTAAATAGTTTATTACACACAAACATATCAGGATGGATAGCATGAACTTTAAACTTAAATGAACTTACTAATTGACTGACTACTGCACACATGCATGCTTACTCCTCAGCTGCTCACTACAAAATGGCACTCTTGCTTGCACTTGTTCAGTACTTATATGCATGTGCCTGCTATCTGGAAAACTTTTTAAAGGTATACCACACACTCTGGTCTATAATGGCTAACCCTCGGTCCATAGTGGCTTTAGGTGCTACACCAGAGGGATCTAGGATGAAAGAAAAGTGGTCTGAGGTACAGCTAGTGGCCATAGTAGAGTCACCCACCTGTGGCTGAGACAAATTGTCAGCCTGCTGTGGTGGCAAAGACTGTTTGCTTAACTTTTTCTTTTTGTGGCTAGAAGAAGAATCAAGCATAGGACTGACAGTTTTTCCCATTGTCATGTCAAAAATGGTGCCTCTTTCCCCAGAAAATGAACAGCAAAAGCAGGTAAAAATTTGAAGTCTGTATAAGTCACTTTTTCACAGAAAAACTCAGTAAAAAGCACTTGAAAACACTTTGACAGCCCTAAAAATTAAAATAAACACAATTTCTCCACAGGAAAAGAATGCATTTAAATACTTTAAATAACTTTTAAACTGGCAAGAAAAATAGAGCACTCTCATTTCAAAGTACAATATAGTCTTTTGACAGTGTGTTAAAACACAAACTCCTAGCTTTAAAATAACTTTCCTAAACAGGAAAGTGTTATCAAACAAACATTTTTTATTTGTAAAAATGAAAGTTTTTTCCCCAAATTGAACTTACCTGCCCAGCAAAGGAACATCAGAAGCCGATTGTCGATTCTCGAAAGCCCAATTGTCGATCCTCGAAAGCCGCAGAGGAGCATACTCTTCAGCAGAATAAAGGCTCTGAAGGGCTTAGCACCCAAACATATATTTTTAGTCAACTCAGCTCAAGCTAATAGACTAGGTAAGTGGAAGGTGTCCTGAAGCTTTGGTAGCTAGCTGGATGTTTTATCCTTGCAGGATATAACCCATATAACTTAGACTACTGCAGCAGTGATCAGTACAAAGAACATCAGTTTTCAGCTTTTCCTCACCCATCATACCAGTGCTTTCTATATCCGTCACGGTCTTCTGCTCTTCATCTTCTAGATTTCTGCTTTTTCATTAATCCCCAAAATTCCCTTCCCTGTCACCCTTTAAAAACCATCAGCCATCCTTCATATTTTGTTATATATCCTTTCTCAAACCTCTGTAATCCTCTAACATTCCTCTTTAACTACTGGGCATGATACCACACATGTAGATGGTTGGTCTCAGGATTTTCTCACCTTCACTGGGCAGCATTGCTACTTCATTCTTGTCTACTCATTCTCACTGGGGGTGTGATACTACCTGTGGAACAACTGCATTTCAACATCAAATATCGATCTTAGTCATATGAGCATCTTGCTTGTCTCCCTGACTCATTCCAATGCCCTGGGATCAGGTCTATATCAGAACATTGAAGTATTAAAACTTTGAATGTTCTGATATTGAACACTATTCATTGAATGCTAATAACAGTGAAGCTGCAGAACAGTGAAGTCATTCCTCGGGAAAGAATTTGGTTGGCCGTTTCTATGGCTTCGCTATTCTTAGCACTGTGGTGGAAAGTTACGGGATGTGGTCACGTAAGTGTGTGATTATTTGTACGTTAGGGTTAGGGGTGGGTTAAGTGAGTTAGGGTTAGGGCGCGGATTAGGCGTGTGTGCGATAGTGACAGACTTTAGGGTTAGGGGCGGTTTAAGTGACCATAAGATAGCTTGTAAACTTCTATTTCTTAAAGCAACTACTTATAAAAAACCAAAGCTTGATAGTTTATAACTTGCCTAATAAGCAATTACAGACAGCTTGTAATCTGTCAAACATTTTCAGTGGTTTAGTTGGTACTAAATATTGGCACCCAAGGCAAGTATCCCATTAGCTTCACTCTTTATACAGCCCTACCTAAGACTGGGTTGGCAACACTACAGGAAGAAATTGAGTTAGGTGGCATCACAGTGACTGTTCTAGTGAATTGATGGTGTCAGAGAAGGTGCATGTATTGAGCTGCCTGACACACCTTCTCATGTATGCATGTACATTCTCACAAACATGCAAGAAAAGCTACGGTGCAAACACAGCTTGGTAGAGCCAAGCACACATCCACAGTGCATGCACTGCATAAAATACACTACTATTTCAGGCTGATGTTGGCATTGCAGTGAACCGGTCCACCCCCCCCATGAAGATGGTTAGCTGGCATTAACCATCCAGTCTGACATACTTTCACTGGCTCCTCCACTGCCCAGGTTGGCAACCAATCCCAGGTTACCTGATCACAGACATGACTTTATCTCTCTTCACCCCAAAGCCAGCAAATGAGGACAAGCAATTAGTCAGAAAGGGCACCCATTGTTTTCAATTAATACAGAAAATTGCTGTTATTGTAAGCAGAAAAAATAATGTTGCTACATTTACAGTTTGGAAATGTTTTGCATTTTATATATTGCTGTGGTAATCTCAACACAGAAAGATAAAGCATACTTCTAGTTAACTTCTACTGCATGCTGTTTTATTTTAATTTTTAATTATCTGTGAGGACCACCAATACTTGTTTTGCTTTGAGGCTGCAGTTATGACTGTCCTGATCTCTGTGTTAAACTTGCTACACTTTTACGAAAGGAAAAGATAGACATAGATTAGAGCAACAGAAACAAAGGCAAAGGAGATGGATGTCTCCTTCCCTGAATGAAAATTATCAAGCCTTTCAAAGTTTTCAGCCTGGTCAAAGACATAAATGTCCGAAGGGCTGTTTTATTACTAATCTCAAAGAAACTGCAATGCTAACTAGTAGTAACTTCTCTCATTAACACTCACTATGTTCCCAGGCAGGTGATTATTGAAAGCCTAGTAGCAGGTTACCCCAATATTAAACTGATTGTGGTATACAGTCCTCTACTCAGTCACATAAAATGCACCAAAACTGTTATTGAAGGTAGTGCATCCCTAATAACAAAGCACAGTTGCATCATACAGGGTAAGATGGATACTCTTACTATTCTGTCTCTCCTCTCTCTCTTACCCTTGTGCTCTCCACTTTCTTAAACCTCTCTATCCCTTACCCATTCTAATTCTCCTGATATCCTCTTCATTCTGAGCCCTCCCACTTATCTTATATTCTCCCATTACATCTGCATTGCTTTTCATCAGTCCCGTCTAACCTTTCCTTCTTTCTTTTTTTATCCCCATTTTTTCTCTCCACGCAACACACTCATACCTGACCTCCCCACCTCACTGCTAGCCAGGCTGAGGCTTTTGGATATAAAGTTTTATCTACACCTCAAAACCTACACTGCAGAAATGAATCACCTCTACCTCTTGCTGGATGCTCCAACCTATTACACACAGTTGTTTATTTCAGATTTAGTATATGTACAACTGTCTAACCTTGCTAAGTTTTTAAACTGTATAACATGCCTAAGTCCTTAAACCTGAGTTTTAGCCTGCTGGTCACCCATACATCACCACTGCCCATCTCCAGTCCCCCTTACTTTCAGCTATCCCATCCCTTTAATGCATGCCTCAACCTGCTTTCTCTTTTCACTCTTTCAACTGTACCCTTTGTGCTGCACTAACTGAGAGTTTTTCTCTCCATGTTACATAGTCCAAATAACCTTCTCTACTTTGAACCTAAGAGTATACCTCCCTCTTTTGTAGGGTCTGCTGCATTTCTATCACCCCCTAGCAAGCTCTGCCCTCACTGTCCACTCTTCCCTTCAGTCTCTTTCCTTCTATTCTACTATTTCCCTAGAAACTTCATTGAACCTTTTATTATACTCTTTCCTCGGCAACGTCATTGCACTACTCTTCCTGACTGATGGTCTCACCTTGCAGCTCTGCACACTTACCTGATTTTCTTGATTGTTTTTTGTGGTAATTTCCATCTTGCCTGGGCCAGCCTGCTCCATTCACCCCTGCTATGCTTGGGCTTCACTCCACTCCCCTAGCTTACCCCCTTTCACACCCTCCCCTGAATACTCTAGATTTATACTCTAACATCCCTGTTAGGGTCCTCACCCTCACTCCTATTTATCCAATCACATTTTCATCACTACTCTAGTTACTAAACCCTCCCCTACTTTGCTCACCTCTCTCTTGCCACTCACTCATCCCACTACCTTTTAGCTCTATAGCACACATCAGTTAACCTCTATCCATCTCTGTGCTACCCTAAACCTTTAATCACTTACTCTTCTTCTCCCCCTCCTCTATCTACACCTCCATACATCTTCTTAATTTTTCTTACACTATCCACACTCAATCAATAACTTTACTCTCCTCATATTAATAATTCACCCACATAATATAATAGCATGCTTCTGTACTTCCTCTTACCTGCTATTCTGTTACTTCCCTATGGTTAACATCGTATCACTCCAACCTACTATACCCTCCCATATCACACACTCTTCACCAAGCTACATCCTCCTTCAATAAAAATCTAAACTTTCCTATTTCACTGTCTCTCTATAATACCTTCTGTATTTATAATCCCAAATTAAAACATTTCAGTCTTTCTCTCACTTCCCCTAAACACAAGTTCAAACTCACTACTTTTTACTTCTACTCCTCTAAACCTAATTTACTTCATATTACTCTTCAACCAGATGAGGTTATCCACCAAAATCCTGGTCTATCCTCTTCCTCCAACCCTACCATCTCCACCTCAGCTAAGGGGCACCAACTCCCCACCTCTCCAATTAAACACCTGACTATCTACTCTATAAACCTGCAAAACCTCACTAACAAAATCTCTGACTTACACGCTTGGATAGCCCACTGATCTCCCCACATCTGAACTCTGTCAGATCCTAGCTCAAACCACATGCCACTAACTCTGAAATTCTACCCCCTAGCTATAATATATTCCGGCAAGACAGACTTTTCAAAAAAGGGGGAGTTGTTGCTATTATGTACTCTGATCACCTGACCCTCTCCCCCCTAAATTCGCAATAGCATCTATCTATATACCTTCCGGTAACAATATTGCAATTCTTGAATCTATTCTATCCTGGATCTCCCAACATATATCTTATGAGACATTCTTACTAGGTGATGTCAATATCAATTGGAATAAACTCTTCCCCAACTCCCCTAGTCTTAGTATAAACCTTTTTGGTTTCAGTCAACTTATTTCTACTCCCAGCAGCATCAGTAGACACTCTAGGTCCATTCTTGATTCAATCTTAACTTCCACCCTAATCAGTACTATAATCCCATTACCTTACCAGACTCTATAAGTGATCACCTTCCTGTCTCAATAGTAACTTCTCATACCTCAAAACCCCACCTATATGGAGGGGTTCATATTATTACTGAAAACAGCGAATGGTGTTTCATTGACACATATTCAGCCAATACTGAAAATGTCGAAACCACAGAATAGCGATTTGTTTCCTAGGGAAACAAATCGCTGTTCCAACCCTCCCAAAAAAAAAAACATTAAACACTTCCAAATACAAACACACATACCCTAACCCTAATTATACCCCCCCAAAAAACAGTAAACAACTAAATACACATATGCCCATAACCCAACCATACATCTAACAAAAAAAACAGTAAACATTTTAAAACATATGCACTTACCTTAACCTGCACTCTAACCCTAAGGTCAGTAACTCTCGTACATTTACATAAACAGTTTCAAACACAAACACACTTACCTTAACCCTAATCCTACCCCCCAAAAACAAAAGTAAACAGCTGAAAACACACACACGTAACTCAACCATACATCTAATGCAAAATAAAAACAGTACACACTTTCATACATATGCACTTACCTTAACCCGCACCCTAACGCTAAGGTCAGTAACTGTTGCACAATCACGCTCGGGAGCTATACTGGACAAGGGACCACACTACACTCCAGAACAGACAAAGCAACAAAGCGGTCAAGTGACTTCTTTCCAAGGGAAAGAATTCACTGAACAGCCGCCTCGCTGTTTTGCCTGTTCGCCCTACATGTGTTGACGAAAACGCATTCGACAAAATACGTTTTCATCATTCTAATATGAACCAATATAGAGATGGGTTTATATTAGAAAGACAAAATATTAAAATGTCGAAGTGCCTAAATGCTGAAAATGCAGGACCTCAAACTCTCTATTGTGGAGGGCTGCGTGCCCCCCCCGCACTCCCCGCTAAATATATATACCAACTCTGAGATTGCACTACAGTGAGGAAAGGGCAAATATTCCTGTCTTCACTGTACTGCGATCTTACAAAAAGCATATTGAGGTCCAACATTTTCGGCATTTAGGCACTTCTACATTTTAATCTTTCATCATTCTAATATAGAACCTATAGAGACTGCTGAAACCTATCCAACTTCAACACAGAAATTTTCAACTACTAACTCCCTCTGGTCTCACCTGTTCAGTCTTCCTCTAAATGACACTGTTCTTGAGTTTAACAATACTTTTCTTAACGTACTAAGCACCTAGCACCTATCAAAAAAATTAGGGTAAATCTAATCCCGCACACTATCTCTCCAAAGATACTCTTTCCAACATGAAACTAAGAGACAATACCTGGAAACAATGGACAAAATCAAAATCTTCTTCATTCATCCTTAAATTCAAAGAACTAAGAAAGCTTACCAAAAAACTTATTATCCAAGACAAGAAAAAAGTCTGTCAAGAAGTTCAAGCTACCCACACTTCAAAATCAAAAACATTCTAGTACACCATGAATAATATTCTCCATCCAGGAAAACCTTCTACCCCCGACCCCTTCCCCAATAAAACACCACTGAAAATGGCAACCCTACTAAACAATTCCTTCATTGACTCTATCCGCAAACTAAACCCTCCCAACACGAACCAATCACAACCTCCCACCCCCTCCACCACCTGCCTCCACTCAGCCTTCTCCCTGAAACCTGTTTCCACTGCTTATATCAAATCCATTTTGCAGAAACTTAAAACTTGTTCTCCTTCCTTTGACAACCTACCCCTTCATTTTCTCAGACTTGCAGCCAGTACTACAGCATATCCCATCTCAGTCCTTATCAACCATTCTATCAAAGAATCCTCAGTCCCAGATATTTGGAAATCCTTTTATACAATTCCACTTCACAAAGGAAGCAACTCCATCAACCCATCCAATTTTCATCCTATAGCCATCCTCTCCCCTCTCCCAAAAATTCTAGAGAAATGCATTCAAAGGCAAATTCTTAAATATTTACTTCAGGAAAATCTCCTTACCCCATCTCAACACAGATTTAGGCCCCACCACAGCACATCCACACCCCTTCTCTCCTTCACCCAGACTATAGCAGAGGCTAGAGATAATAATAAACTGGTGTCATGTCTATTCCTTGACCTGTCCAAAGCATTCAACACTATCTCCCACCCCAAGCTTCTTATTAAACTAACTGAACTCAATCTCTCTGCATCCACTATCCTCTGGTTCTCCAGCTATCTTACTAACAGACAGCAATCTGTTAGATGGCAGACCTCCTGCTCACCTTTCTTACTTATCCAAACAGGTATACCCCAAGGATCCATTCTAGGTCCCCTTCTCTTTAAAATTTTTATCAACAATCAATGCTCCACCTGCTGCATCACATCTCTGATCCAGTATGCTGATTCTACTCTTATTACCATCTCTGACAACCCTACCGACCTTCACTCCCTCACACAGACTTCTTTTAACACTATTGAACAATGGTTAATCAATAACCAACTAATCCTCAACCCAAAGAAAACTAAGCTTCTTCTTTTTTTTCCAAAATCCATGACCGATCTTAAATCATCCTTCAGTCTCTCTTCCCTAGACAACACCTTCATCCATGCTGACTACCATACTAAACGTCTAGGAATCGCAATTGATAACCAACTGAAATTTTATATTCACGTCCAATAATCCATCAAAAAGACCAATGAAAAACTCTGTCTCTTGTACAGAAACAAAAAATTCTTATCCATCAACTCAAGGACTTCACTAGCTCTAGCTCCTCCCTTGCCTACTATACACTTCCCCTATATTTACTCACCTCCAAGTTAATATTTTAGCCAAACTTAAACAAACATACAAGCAGATAACTAGATTTTCCTGTAACTTCCCTTACAAATCCCATTGCTGCCTTGCCCTCAAACAACTACAGTGGCTTGAATTCCCTCATCTGCTCTGACTTTCTCAGCTACAGATGACACATTCTCTACTTCACAAACCTGCAGACTGTCCCTCCCTCTCTACCCTCCTGTCCCTATACAGACCTTCATGATCTCTCCGTAGCACTAACCAACAGCTACTTGACACCTACAGTTCTAGCAAAACAATAGGCAGATTATTGTACAAAAGCTCTATATCTCAAGTTTGGAACAAACTCCCTTCCACTATATGTTCTATCCAATCTTCACTTCACTTCAAAAAAGAATTGAAGAGCTATCTTGCCAACTTCCTCTCCTGCACCTGCCACCACCCTACCTAACTTTGCACTCATTCATTTTGTTTTACCATAATTTTACTGTATAAATACCAGCAATGGTGCCATGGAGCTACACTATACTTCAATCTCATCTTTTCTCTTCCTTGGCTACTATTCTTCTCTTCCTCCCCTCTTCTCATAGCTGCAATACTTTACTCTCTAGACTCTCTTAAACTTTACTTCTGACACCTCCTCTTTTCACCACTCTATTTTTAATACTTCTCTTTCCCTTATACCAACTGGTTGTAGGCATTAAAGTTGTCTTAGGGCTAAGAGTACAGCATCCATGGGACCAGATGACATCCCAGGCTGTGTACTACATGAACTACAAAATGAACTGGCACCTTACCTAAATGTCATGTTTAATCATAGCCTCACCTCTGGTTTCATGCCCAATGAGTGGAGCACAGCTACAGTTATCCCACTCCACAAGGGGGGATTCACCTTGGATCCCGGGAACTATCATCCCATCAGTCTGACGAGCCTGATCTGCAAAGCCATGGAACACATTATCATGGAACTTATAAACAAAGATATTGGCAACCTTCAAACACTGGACGCCACCCAGTTTGGTTTTGTAAAGGGCCGATCTTGTCTCCTCAACCTGATTGACTTCTTCAAATCAGTCTCCAGAGCCGAGGACAAGGGTAAGGTGGTCCACACAGCCTATCTGGACCTTGCCAAGGCCTTCAACACCATCCCCCACTCTGGCATCATAGATAAACTTACTAAGCTGGGCATTAATCCCTACGTCACTCAATGGGTTGCCAACTGGCTTACTGACAGAACCCACACTTTAAAAGTAGCTGACTTAAAATCCAGCTCCAGACAAGAGACAAGTGGTGTACTTCAGGGTTCAGTCCTGGGACCTCTCTTGTTTGGCATCTACATCTCTGAAGTACAGGCCAGCACTATGGGGCTCTGGCTAACAAAATTCGCAGATGACTGCAAACTGGGGGCCATTATTGAATCCCAAAATTATGTGGATATTCTACAAAAGGGCCTTACAGAAACAGATACTTGGTGCCAGAGCCATGGGCTCAAGGTCAATGCCAAGAAATGCATAGTTATTCCCCTTTGGGAAAAAACAAGTATCCATGAATTACCACATAAGTGGCAGTACACTAAACACCAAAAGTGTGATAAGGGACTTAGGGACACAGGTGGACAGTGGTCTCACCTTCGATAACCACATAGCTACAACAGTCAGGAAATCCTTCTATGTGGCACACCTCATCACTAAGGGCTTTTCATCCAGAAAAAAGGAGGTCACTGTCCCACTGTACTCATCACTCATTAGACCCATTATAGAGTACAAAGCCCCATTTGGTATGATCACACAAGACATCTGCAACAACTGGAAAGGCCACAGAAATACCTCATTAAAAGAATCACAGGCTTAAAGCAGATGCCCTATGCTGACCGTCTAAAAAAACTCCAGCTATCAGCTATACTGTGTCGCATATTGCCTACTCAGAGGCGATCTCTGCTTAACATACAAGGTCATGTCAAACCCAGTGCTGTTGGACATGCTACACTTAAAGAAATCCAAATCTCTCAATGCCACATGCTCCAGGGATCTAAACCTAGTCATCACAATGAACAAAACATGCTGGAGGGATAGGTTTCTAACCCAGAGACTCCCCATACTTTGGAATAGACTGCCCATGCATGTCAAGTGAGTGCCTCTTTGACCCTCTTCAAAAGGAACCTTGACAACTGGATGGGAGATAGGAAATTCACCCCTGGGATCACGTCAGTCACCCTGCTAGACAGGGGGGAAGTAAATATTGTGGGAAGAAATAGCCAGGGAATTGTTATGGCTAGGCTTGTATAGAGCCTAGGGCCGATAACCTAGTACCAACCTATGAACCTATGGATGACCTTTTGTAAATCTGCATTTTTATTACTACAGGCTTCTACTTCTTGTAATTTTCACTAATGTTATTGTTGAATTTTTCATGCTGTGTTAATTTCTATTACTTGTATGAATGTTTTGCTGCTTTATATTCATTTGTCACATATGACATGAATGTATGTAGTTTTCTATACATATTTACATTTACTGCTTATGTAAACTCTGTCATTTGTTCTTTGTCTGGAGCTTTTCTCCTCGGGTCTCCACTGGAAATGGGCCAACAGCCCAGCTGGGCTAACTTGGTTAACAAAAGACAAATAAATAAATAAATACGCAGTGGTATAATAAAACCAAATAAATGTTCACTGACACTTTCATTTGATAACTCACTTATGAAATTGTCAGCTTGTCCACTAGACCCAGCACTACTACAAATAATCAGTTATATTCTGGTTTATATACTGAGAAGTCCCTCTACTCTGACAATTATGCTACCAAATTTTACTGCCACTGCCCTGTTTTCTCTGTTCTTTTTCTTTGTTAAGATAAGAAAACAGCACTACATGCTCAATAGTATTTTACAGGACATTTGCAAAACACTATCATTTTCTTTTATTACCTAATCCCAACATGTCCTTCAAAAAAAGATTGTTTCATTATTTTCAGAATTCTTACTAAATATCTTATATCCTTTACATTACAGATTTTTTGCATTCAGTACCAGAGGACTGGGATACCAAACTGTCAGCAGATTGTGCAGGACTTCTTAAAACTTGGCACATCATGGATGTCTTATAAATAACCACGCAATGCAGACAGTTGGGAAACTTAAAGGGCACTTCACAAACAACCTAAGAAATTGACCTGAGGTTCTCAGACTTGTAACTGTACATGACTATAGAGTGAAATCAACTATCACACTCTTAGAAGGAAAAGAACACGTTTGGTTTTATTCATAACAAATGGAGAATTGTGTTCTAAATTCAGATCTATCCAAGAAAAAGAGCCAGCAGCAAATGGATGTTTACCAAATAAAGATAAATTTATTATATAAACATATCCAAACAACTAAGGGTGTCAAACACCCCCAGTGAAGCACAAAAGAGCTCTGGAAGAAGCAAGGAAACAAGTTTTGGCTATGTTAGCCTTCTTCAGTGCACAAACCAAGATAATGAAAAAAAGAAGGCACATCAGAGCAGCAGTATTTATAGCATCTTAAAGACATAGCAATAAAATTCATTTACTTATTGGATTCCCATTGTAAACATATTTAAATATGTTCATTCAAACCAGGGCTGAAGTGACCACCCAATTTAATTATCCATTTTATTTCCTTATTATCTAGAATTGTGTGCCAACCACATTTGAGGGACCTGTCCCCTTTGATTTTATCAATAACTGTAAAGTACAAAGAGGCAGAGGGGTGCTTAAGTGTGTGTTTATAAAGTGCGCTAGAAAGTTTGTGATACCTTATGTCACTCGTGTGTTCCAAAATCCTGATACGTAATGGTCTAGATGTCTGACCCACATAAAAAGCTGAACAGGGACAAGAGGCCAGATAAACCACCCAATCTGAGCCACAATTGGCCAAAAACTTTATATCAAAAACTCTATCAGTATTAGGGCTAGTAAATTCATTGATTTTGAAAACTCTTGAACAATGTGTGCAATGACCACATGGATAGGAACCACATAATTTGTCACCCAATAATGTATGTTGTATAGCTCCAGCTGAGACCTGGGAGGAATGTTTATAATGGCTCAAAAGTCAGCCTATATTTTTACCACGTCTAAAGGAGAAAAAACATCTCTGACCCATCTTAGAGACTAATTTTGGATCTGACAAAAAAATTTAAAGTTGATATTGATAGGTTTCTTTCTCAGGCACAACAGGAGGGCATTATTATACAATCTGATGTTTATCATCTTACGGTCAAGGATCCGAGATCAAAATATATCTATTTCTTACCAAAAATACATAAGGATCCTTGATGTCCACCAGGAAGACCAATTTTTTTCAGGGAGGGGCTGTTTAACTGACCCCTTATCTGAATTTCTCACTCTCTATCTGAAACCTCTCCTGGCTTGATCTGATGATCACGTATCCTGGATACCACCCAATTTCTAGGTATCGTCTCCAATACTCAGTTGAAACCAGCTTGGCTTCTTTGCACCTTAGATATGACTGCCTTATACACCAATATTCCACATAGGGCGGGGATATTGCCCCTGCAATATTGGTTGGACCAAAGTGATTTATATCCATCAGGTTTCAATACTCTTTTGGTATGTATAACTGAACATGTCCTCACAAAAAAATGTGTTCTACTTTCAAGTGACAATGTTATTGGCAGTCACAAGGTATGGCAATGGGGGCACGTTTTGCCCCCATTTATGCAGATTTGTTTATGGCCAGCCTGGAGACTGAAATGATCTATAACCCCGATCATAACATCTATTTGGGGGAAATAGATATTTGGAGATGATACCTAGATGATTGTTGATTGGTATGGAAGGCGGATGTGGCTTATCTTTTGGAGTTTGTGGAATATCTGAATCAAAACAAATGGGGGATTGAGTTCAAGGTTAATTTTGATTTGGAGCAAATCACTTTTCTGGATGTGACTATCACCAGAAATGAAGATAACATCTTGAGTACACAAATATACAGAAAATATCCCCAGTACAATTCTTTACTCCATACCAGCAGCCTTCACCCACCACACGTGATACATAACATCCCTAAATCTCAATTTTTGAGAGTTAAATGTATTTGTTCTGATAATAATACAAGCTTAATCTAGTCAATCATTTCCAAAATACAGGGTATAAAGTGGGCAATATTGCTATAGCCAGCAACTGGGCATCCACACAAGCTAGGGAAGATCTCCTACAATACAAGAATAAAGACAAAACATCAGAGGACCGGGATGTTTTGAAAATGGTCACTACATATGGATGTAACACTAAATCATTTATGAATATTATCCAAAAACACTGGGACATTTTGTTGTCAGATCCAAAATTAGCTTCTAAGGTGGGTCAGAGATGTTTTTTCTCCTTCAGACATGGTAAAACTTTAGGCTCACTTTTGAGCCATTATAAACATTCCTCCCAGGTCTCAGCTGGAGCTATACAACATACATTACTGGGTGACAAATTATGTGGTTCCTATCCATGTGGTCATTGCACACATTGTTCAAGAGTTTTCAAAATCAAGGAATTTACTAGCTCTAATACTGATATTGTTTTTGATATAAAGTTTTTGGCCAATTGTGGTTTGGATTGGGTGGTGTATCTGGCCTCTTGTCCCTGTTCAGATTTTTATGTGAGTCAGAGATCCAGACCATTATGTATCAGGATTTTGGAACACATGAGTGACATAAGAAATCACAAACTCTCTAGTGCACGTTATAAACAAACACTGAAACACCCCTCTGCCTCCTGTTACTTTATGGTTATTGATAAAATCAAAGGGGACAGGTCCTTCAAATGTGGTTGGCACACAATTCTAAATAATAAGGAAAGAAAATGGATAATTAAATTGGGTGGTCACTTCAGCCCTGGTTTGAATGAACATCTTTAAATATCTTTAAATATGTTTACAATGGGAATCCAATAAGTAAATGAATTGATTGCTATGTCTTTAAGATGCTATAAATACTGCTGCTCTGATGTGCTTTTTTTTTTCATTATCTTGGTTTGTGCACTGAAGAAGGTTAACATAGCCAAAACTTGTTTCCTTGTTTTTCCAGAGCACTTTTGTGTTTCTCTGGAGGTGTTTGACACCCTTAGTTGTTTGGATATGTTTATATAATAAATTTATTTTTATGTGGTAACCATCCATTTGATGCTGGCCCTTTTTCTTGGATTTGTCTGAATTTTTGGTCCTTGGAACTTGTCGTACTTGCAAGGAGTTTGGACTGAGTACTAAATTCAGATCTACAGACCAACATTTTGTATGGTATTCGGGACACGGGTCTCTTTAAGTAGCTTTATAACACCTTCAAAACACTACTTCATTCATTCATTCATTCATTCATTCATTCATTCATTCATTCATTCATTCATTCATTCATTTTCTGATTACTGGCTTAATTCAATGAGAGGTCCTAGGGAGCCAGATCTTTTCCTGGAGCTCATTGGATGAAGACAAAGAAACTCATCTTAAATTGGGACACAACCCAATGCAGAACACACACACACACACACACACACACACACACACACACACACACACACACACACACACACACACACACACACACACACACACACAATCTCTCTCTTTATTTCACTCTCACACCCCCACTGCATGCACAACTGTAGATAATTTTAAGTAATGACAATTTACCTATGACACTTATTTAGAATGCAGGAGGAAACAGGAACACCCAGTGAAAAGCCATGTTGCCCCAAGGAGGAAATTCAGAGTCTGCACAGAAGAACATCCAAGATGACCTTAAGCTGAAGATACATATGTTGGTGGAAAGCAACATTAATGACTGTAACAATGTGCCATGCCAACAGAATCAAATTTCTATTAATTATTTACTCTTCATCCTACAACACTGCAGCTCATGAGCAAGTTCATAAAAGGAGTGACTATCTTTGGTAGGCCTGGGGCTGATAGACGTATTCATAGTTTTATGACTAACTGCTTTAGACAAATTTGTAAACTCAACTATTATACTACTGATAGAGCATTTGTCTTAGTATTTGTCTGGAAATTTATTTCTTTGCTAATGGTGAGAAGGAATGCTTATAATAAAGCCATTTTTTAAATTAACTGAACATTATCTTGACTGCCATGGCCTATTTACAAACATATGACATAGTTTTAGTAAGGGTCAGTGTACCCTTACAGTTCTCATCACCTAAATCAGGAAATCAGAGTCTAATTGGAATTGTGTAATGCTGATAAAATTAAAGAATTTAACTGTGTGTAACTACCTAATACTCAAATTGCTTGCTGTTAATGGAATAAAAACATATCCATGGGTTGATTTGCTGGGTATCTCAAGCACTGACTGTTTAAAGCACTAGTTAAGAATAAAAAATCCCATCTCTCTGTTTTCTAAGAAGGAAGGGGCTATTAAATGGTTGTGTGTTCATGACCTCAGTCCAAATTCAGAACAATCAATTTAAAGGTATAATGTATGTTGATGATCTCTCTATGTATGCAACTTACCACCAGCATTTGTTCAAGACTGCAGCATTTCATAGCTTGCATTTACACCTGGCTTCCTGAAGAAACTAAATTCTCAGAAAAAAAGAATACCCTTTGGAACATCAGCGAGGCAAAGTTATGTTCAAAATTATTTGTCTGTACATTTACGAGCATATTCTTACATAGAAACTGTGGGCACATTTAAATACTTAAGAACATGGATTGACATGTGACTCTCCTCTCACATCACAGTCGCAAAATTCGGTACAAGACAGTAGCAATACCAATAATGCACAGTGTCCATGTCCTTAACAGATGAAATGAGTTGGAGAGGTAAGGATGTCTTATTTGTAATGTTTGAGTCTGCACTGTCTCTAGTGGTACAATCTAACAAAAACCACCATGGAGAACAAATATTTCAGAACAAAGTCTTCCAGTTTATTTTCCATTTCTTCCAAGAGCAAACAGCAGCATACCGCATTTGCAGAAGATGTCTGTTCTTGCATTAAATTAACTGCATATCTTTTAATTGTGTCATTAATTTATAAATTTTTCAACCTCAGGTACTGTTCAGCCATAAGAAAGCTACTTCTGTTTTGCTCACGCTAAAGAACATTATACTTGGTATCCATGTTTATACTAATTACTTCACCACACTTGCCTCTTTCTCTGTACTGCAACCTTCACAACAATGGAACTCCATGCATATGCATTAAATACATCATAATTATCATAATTATTTCCAGATTCTTTTGAGAAATGTTCAAGGACATGGCAATAATTTCTAGCTTCCTTCACAAAATATTCAACACCACCAATTGCTAAGCAGCTGGTGTAATGTCATGCCCAAAATATCATTATTAATCATTAACAATAACTGAAAATCTATTACATTATGTGACTTGAGGCTTGTTTAACATATATTATCCAAGCCACTGCAACTGTTTCTCAAATCATCTACAAATGGTTACTAATGATTTGTCAAATCTATCCACAAACTACTCAAGTGAATTTGAATACATTCAGTCCACTGTTTTTACAAGTTCTGCAAATTTTCATTTTTGTAATGGGATCTTTACATTATTTCCCTAAAGTTTATTTATTAAGTTGCATTCTATGCATTCTAATGGTACTTAGGATCTGTATTTCATTAATTGTAAGTATCCAATGACCATATGGGCTCTATATCACTTTGGCAAATCACTATATAGTGAATGTCTCTTTATTGAACACCTGTTGAGTGGAAAAACTAATCATCAAAATACATTTTCAGTGAAAACTTTCCAAGGGCAAACTGATGTTAGTCTGCCCTAGCAACCATCAAAAAAAAAAAAAAAAAAAAAAAAAAAACACATATGGGAAGCTATACCCCACCCCCCCCAAACTAAATATACCAACTCAGAGCTCACACTACAGTGGGGAAAAGGGCAAATTCCAGATGGTGGCCAACCATTGTTTTGCCCTAGGAAGGTTTTCACTGAAAACTTAGTTTAGTGATTAGGTTGCTTGCTCAAGAGGTGTTCAAATAAAAGGCATTCCCTAATAGTGATTTGACAAAGTGATACAGACCCAACCACATGATATTTGCATAGGCAAAACTAGATGAAATAAGTTAGAACTTTGGCACATATATTTTACTTCATTACATAGATTTGTTAGGTTACATGCCTTGATATTGCATTGTTTGAAGTAGTTATTATTTTTTTTTTTTAGTTTCAGCCTATGTAGCATTCATAATAATTATACAATTCTTTGTAAGTCTGTATATACCTGTTAATACTGGTTTCATTTTTAAAATATTTATTCTTATGTTTTACCTTCATTTTTTCAATTCTTATAAGTAGATTGTGACTGAAAAATGTTGGGTCCTGTTCACCTATCTACTCAAAATACACAAATAAAAGACACTGGCAAGGATTCACGAAGCCTCCGTGTAAGAGTTATAACTCTTACACGGAGGCTGCAGTTAAACGGAGTGATGTCAGAATGCTTTGCATATTCATGAGAGCATGCTGAATCACACCTAAGGCTAACACGGTCCATGTAAGACAGTAGGGGGCGTGTCCGTAGGCCGAGCCCTGCAAGCGGACACACCCCCAGAAGAGTAAAAGTGCCCAAAGTAAACACCCACGACAGAGTCCACGGAAATGTGAATAAACACAACACAACACATGCCCCCACAGACTATGAACAGAAAATATATAAATGAACATGTTATATATTTTTTTTAAATTGTAAAGATATTTGCCCGTGAGTGCGCTTGCTTTGCGTGCCCGTAGCGCAGCTACAGTTAGCAGTCAGTGGGAAAGCATATAAGAACTAAATATGCAAAGTAAGCCAAGAAACAATAGCGTAGTGGTAGAGATGTCAGCTGAAGAGTAGGCATCCATGGTTCAAGCCCCCACAACACCAAGTTTTATTTTTAGCAAAATAAGCACGAAACAAGTCCCTGACAAACATGTACACATATAAAATCACATTTTATGTAAAATGTAATGAAATAGTCCATTTATTTTGAAGAAATGTGTGGTAACAAAACAATAAAAAATGCCAGACGTGCCTATAGCTGAGCTACAGAAAAAATCACTCGACTGGTCAGCCCAACTATATAACTCCGAACCAAACAAAACCAATGACAGTCCCAGTCATAGAAATATGCACTGAACACGAAGATGTGACCACTTTCCTTTTATTTAAATGTTAAAACAACAACAAGAACTGGTTGAGCGCTTTCATCTACTGTAGTAGATTTCATCAGAACCATTACTAACAGCTGTCATCCCCTACACCAAAAGAGGAGCATAATAAAAGGGCAATGTATCCGAGCTGCCAGAATGACCTCCCAGTACTCAGATATGGTGTTAGAAATGGATAATATAGGAAAAATGTTTGAGGCAAGAGGATACCCGAAGGGCATTATCATGGACACCACAGAATACATTAAGAAAGAATGGGGGGAAAAAATATAAGCCAATATTAGGTGGAGCGAATAGTGGTGTATTAGGGCAAAATAGACCCTTGGACACAAATGATTTTACTAGAGCATGTATTATACAATATTCACCAGAGGTGAATGGTATCAAAAACATAACACGGAACAAGTGGAACATTTTAAAAACAGATGATGGTGTTATAAGATAGTGGGAGATGGACCAAAATTTGTATTTAGAAATGGTAATAATCTCAAGACAAGATTTGGGATGAAAAAGAGTACGGGTTGTAACCAACTGGATAGGGGAACAACTAGGTGTGGGAGGTGTAATCAGTGTAAACACATCATACCAGTTACGAGTATGACTCTGGAAGATCCCCAAAGCACAACTATAAGGTTTCGAAAAGGTAATTGTAGGACAACACATGTGGTGTACTTGGCTAAGTGCACAAAATGTCCATGTTATTACGTAGGGATGACTGTTAGATGTCTGAGGAATAGAATATATGAGCATTACTATAGGATAAAAAGACAGGATACAAATAATGCATTATGGAGACATCTTAATGGTAACAGTAGTTGTAACTCCTTTGAATTCGGTATATTAGAATATATCAAATCCAATCCTAGGGGTGGGAATATAAAATTGTCATTGAGAGAAAAGGAAACAAGATGGCAAATTAAGCTCAATGCTTCTGAATTTCCAGGGCTTAATGATACTATATCTATTAGGTCAGTATTAGAGAAGTATAGGTGAGGGTAAACACGAAGAATACTCAGATAAACTATGCTAGAAGTAAATACATGTCAGTTCATTATAGGGGACTGCACAATCATAGCATTATATTTATCACACATTTTTAGATTTTTAATATTTTTAATATTTTGTATGTATAATTGTATATGTATTATTAGTAAACATGTATTATTGGGTTATTATACATCAATTATATTTGATGAATAAGTTAAATACAAGTTTTAATTAAGACAAAAGAGGAAAGAAACAAGTGATAGGTAGGCATTGTGGAATCATGCACTGAGCACTTTAAATTTTAATTAATTTATGTAAATTATTCAATTAATCTATTTGTAAAATACACATGCATTCAGTTTTTGAAAGGTTTAGGACCATATTTAAAGAGGCTAATGGCTGTTAGTAATGGTTCTGATGAAATCTACTACAGTAGATGAAAGCGCTCAACCAGTTCTTCTTGTTGTTTTAACATTTAAATAAAAGGAAAGTGGTCACATCTTCGTGTTCAGTGCATATTTCTGTGACTGGGACTGTCATTGGTTTTGTTTGGTTCAGAGTTATATAGTTGGGCTGACCAGTCGAGTGATTATTTCTGTGTCGTGTGAGGAGATGGATTCCCTTGACGAACTACCATCAATTTTTTCACCGAGGAGAGATGACATCCAAAGGATGCAATCCGAGATGGCAATAATGAAAGGAGAGTTAACCCATTTGATAGAGCTTGTCAGCCAGACGGGCAGTCGAGGTATGAAAGGAAGGGAAGATTCAAGGAGGGTGTCAACGCGTAAGCAGGAAATCAGCGAGTTGACACGCTCAGTGCCTAACGGTCAGGGTAAAGGAACGCCAGAAGCTGTACGGGCATCCAATGGATCCAAGTGGAATATAGGTGAAGGAAATGGCAATTTCACGTTTGGAGAAGGGTTGGAGGATGATTATAACATCTCTGGAGCGAGACCAAAACGGACGGTACCGAAGAGGACCTATGCAATGGCGGGTCAAACAATGGCTAAAGGTACTGTTCAAACCAACAAGCATTCATATGACGAAAGGCAAAAAAGATATAACACTGCTAACTTTTTAGCAATGGGCTATGATTTTAATGGTAACAAAAAGAAAGTAACTGAGGATGCTGAGACTGATATTGAGAATGTGGACAATAAAACGCTTAAGGACATTATCTATGATTTTGGTAAAAAACTTAAGATATTAAAAAGTGTCCAGTTAGATAATAAATATTTAAAGAAATGTCTGGATACAAATGTTGTTCCCATGGGCCTGAGATTTTACAAATGGCCTATGGGTATACAGATGGATGAAGAGAAGGTGAATGGATGTACAAAAGTGTGTAATGAATTTGGATTTACGTTCATGAAATTCTTAATATCATGTAATGATAGAAAAATTTGTAGTCTCCTGTCTGAAATTGAATGCTTAGATCAAATTATTACAAATGATTTACTATTTGATGAATTTGAAATGTGTTTTAATGCACAATTTACTTGGGTAGAAAATCAAATTAATAAACAGTATGATAGGAAATGTAGAAAACTGAGGAGAGATTTGCAACAGTATGAAAAGGGTGAAGCGTATAAGTTTAATATTAATACAAGAAACACGAATAATGCTGATAGAAATGAAATGACAAATGAATGGAATGAAGGTGAACACTACACACACAATACTGGGAGAAAAGGTGGGTTTTATAACACAAAAGGTTTTTTTAGGAGGAAGCAAATGGAGAGACCAAAACAACAAGAGGAACAGGAGACGAGACAGCTGGCAAGGAAACAGTTGGGGAAGAACAAGGAATCACATGTGAATAAAAAGATTATTACAAATAATGAAATTATACAACATAGTGATGTACACTATAGTATGGGTGACTTTAGCATATATAACTATACACAGACCAAATTAACTAAGGAATTTTTCAAACTGTTATCTAAAGGAATGAAATATATCCCTAATAACAATGGTAATATAGTAGATTATGTTATATATTTTTAAAAAAATTTAAGGAAGTTAAATTTAGCTGTATACTTTAAAGGGAAAAATACAATAGAAAAGGATGAATTTAAGAAAAAAAAGTATTTTTACACCCCCCCCCCCTAAACAACACCTTGGCTATATATGAAAAAGTTGTTCTTAATGAGTTATATAAATATATGAACAAAGGTATAAAATATCAATACAATTTATGTTATAAAGAATATGAAATAATGAAACAAATTCAGGCCAGTAATAATATAAGAATAATGAAGCCCGATAATGGAGGGGGAGTAGTAATATATGACATTGATGAATATAATAATAAAATTAATAGTATATTATTCAATTCAGGCAATTATGAAGTTACATCCATCAATGAAGTTAACAGGATATCACAAAGTAGATTTAATTTTAGAAGAAATGTTACTAGATAACAGAATTAACATTAGTTTATATGAATTTTTAAAGGAAGATTCACCCATCATCAGTACTATAGTGGGAATTCCGAAAGTCCACAAAAATATAGTAGAACCCCCTTTTCGACCCATCATATCGGGGAGCAAATCTAAAACTTTCCCTTTTGGTAAAGTAGTGGATGGTTGGTTAAAAACTTTATACACAAAGATTGGTCATATTGTGAAGTATTTGTGGGATTTTCTAGGGAGATTGGATAATCAATATATTACTGATGACTGCACATTAATTACCATCGATGTAGTTGATCTTTTTTCTAGCATCCCCTTAGAGGAAGGACTAACCAGATTCCAAAATAGTATACAGAAATATAGTGACATGGAATGGGACAAAATAAGTTTAATAATGGACTTTATGGAGGTAGTTCTGACTCATAATTATATTATGTTTCAAGGGGAATACTATAGGCAAAGTAAAGGAGTAGCAATGGGGGCTGCCTGTGCCCCCATGTATGCCAATCTAATCCTCTTAAATTGGGAGGAAGAATTCATTCTATCTAGCAAATGGAAATCTCACATAACATGTTATTTAAGATTTTGGACGATGTCTTTGTAGTGTGGAGGGGAAGTGAAAGTACTATTAATGAATTTATAACCTATCTCAATACCAGGTGTAATTATTTACGGTTTACATTCAACATGGACAAAAAGAGCATAGCATTCTTGGACACTAGAATTACAATAGGTGACCATGGATTCAAGTCCAATTTATATAGGAAAGAAACGTTTAGTAATGATTATTTAAAGTTTACAAGCTGTCATCCCCTACACCAAAAGAGGAGCATAATAAAAGGGCAATGTATCCGAGCTGCCAAAATGACCTCCCAGTACTCAGATTAGAAATGGATAATATAGGAAAAATGTTTGAGGCAAGAGGATACCCGAAGGGCATTATCATGGACACCACAGAATACATTAAGAAAGAATGGGGGAAAAAATATAAGCCAATATTAGGTGGAGCGAATAGTGGTGTATTAGGGCAAAATAGACCCTTGGACACAAATGATTTTACTAGAGCATGTATTATACAATATTCACCAGAGGTGAATGGTATCAAAAACATAACACGGAACAAGTGGAACATTTTAAAAACAGATGATGGTGTTATAAGATAGTGGGAGATGGACCAAAATGTGTATTTAGAAATGGTAATAATCTCAAGACAAGATTTGGGATGAAAAAGAGTACGGGTTGTAACCAACTGGATAGGGGAACAACTAGGTGTGGGAGGTGTAATCAGTGTAAACACATCATACCAGTTACGAGTATGACTCTGGAAGATCCCCAAAGCACAACTATAAGGTTTCGAAAAGGTAATTGTAGGACAACACATGTGGTGTACTTGGCTAAGTGCACAAAATGTCCATGTTATTACGTAGGGATGACTGTTAGATGTCTGAGGAATAGAATATATGAGCATTACTATAGGATAAAAAGACAGGATACAAATAATGCATTATGGAGACATCTTAATGGTAACAGTAGTTGTAACTCCTTTGAATTCGGTATATTAGAATATATCAAATCCAATCCTAGGGGTGGGAATATAAAATTGTCATTGAGAGAAAAGGAAACAAGATGGCAAATTAAGCTCAATGCTTCTGAATTTCCAGGGCTTAATGATACTATATCTATTAGGTCAGTATTAGAGAAGTATAGGTGAGGATAAACATGAAGAATACTCAGATAAACTATGATAGAAGTAAATACATGTCAGTTCATTATAGGGGACTGCACAATCATAGCATTATATTTATCACACATTTTTAGATTTTTAATATTTTTAATATTTTGTATGTATAATTGTATATGTATTATTAGTAAACATGTATTATTGGGTTATTATACATCAATTATATTTGATGAATAAGTTAAATACAAGTTTTAATTAAGACAAAAAAGGAAAGAAACAAGTGATAGGTAGGCATTGTGGAATCATGCACTGAGCACTTTAAATTTTAATTAATTTATGTAAATTATTCAATTAATCTATTTGTAAAATACACATGCATTCAGTTTTTGAAAGGTTTAGGACCATATTTAAAGAGGCTAATGGCTGTTAGTAATGGTTCTGATGAAATCTACTACAGTTGATGAAAGCGCTCAACCAGTTCTTGTTGTTGTTTTAACATTTAAATAAAAGGAAAGTGGTCACATCTTCGTGTTCAGTGGATATTTCTGTGACTGGGACTGTCATTGGTTTTGTTTGGTTTGGAGTTATATAGCTGAGCTACAGTTTAACAAGGTGAGTGCATCTCCCCATAGGTTAGCTGTGGTTTAACAGGTGCAAAATGAGTGCCCGTAGCTGAGCAGTGGTTTAACAGGTGCAAAATGAGTGCCCATAGCTGAGCAGTGGTTTTACACACTGAGACTGTGTGACCCTAGCTGAGCTGAGCGTAATATGCGTGCTGATAGCCAAATGAGGCTTAAACCAGTGCACTCCATTTGCGCGGAGCTACGCACCGCGCCAACAAGCTAACCGACGGGCAACGTTGAGCAAGCTGTAACAAAACTGCCTTTACAGAGACACACCCCCTAGCCTGTCTAGACAGTCATAAAATATAAAAAGCAGTGGCCAGGTTCAAACCCAGGATACCATGCACCATAGTCAAAGTACTGAACTACTAAGCTACAACAACTGTACTCAAAAATGCAGTAATAGCAAATATATAGGAATGAATAGAAAGTGGAGCATGACAAAGCAGGTTTTGTGAAGTGGATACAATTTCAAAATGGCCAATCACAGATAAGTGCGGGAAAAACGGCATATATAAGCCCCATAGGCGGGAATACACAGCATAAACAATTGTAGAACTGACTTGCAGCCAGAATGTCAGGTGTAGGTGAGGGTAGTTGCTTTCAAGCACAGAGGTGGGGCATTGAGGAGTCCAGATACATGGTCTGGCTCCTAGTCCACAATCATGAGGCCCAACTCATGCAGGGACAGGTCCTGTGGGGAGCATATAGGGCTGAGGCGTAGGACCGGTTGGCTCATGATCTTACCAGTGCCACAGGGATTCCAAGGACTGGTGAGCAGGTCCGTCACCACCATGCGGACCTGAAGATATGCAAGCAGGACCAATTGAACCTTTGGATACAGGAGGCCCGGCAAATGCCCAACACCCCACTACTGAGTAAGTTACATTTAATTATGTATGTAAGAAATTAAATTAGCTGATATTATGGAGATGTGTATTCCAAAATTACTTCATTTATATTACAGCTGCAGGTGTCCGTTCTGCGAACCACAGTGCCTATGGCGATAGGCTGGTGCGGTTGCGCCACCAGGCAGGTCAGTAATCCACTCCCAGTAACTCTAAAGAAATATAAAAGTATGACAGTTAGCAAAAGAGTGCAGTGTAGTCACTAAGTAATAAAATGTGCAAGTAACAGTGTAAAAGTGTTTGCAAGTATTGCTTGATTACAAAAGTGTGTTGCAGTCTGAAATCCAAACAGAAAAATGAAAATGTCTGAAATAAAGTCTGAAATAAAGATGCCCCACCTGAAATATCATAGTGCACAACCTGCAGCAGGCTGAAAAGTACAGCTGCAGAAGATGAGCAACTCACATGTGTGAAATATATCCCTGTTGAAATACTGAAACATGACAGAAGTGAGACTGCTGGAAAGGATTGTAATAACTACAGGTAAAACATGTCAATAAAGCCTAGAAGTAAGTACCATCCTGAATAGTAAAATGAAAACAAGTGTGAGGGTGTGAGAAAGAGTTATGAATCCACCAATAAAGTAGTAATAACCCCTGTATAAAGTATACTGCAGTCAGTACAGAATGAAATGAATGTGACAAGTAGAACCAAACTGTGAAATGTGTCCAAAGTTTTGCTGCAGCTGGAATGTGTATCCCAAATTCTGGATATGTTGCTCTCAGTCTGCAATATTCAGATTGTATGATTGTCTGAAATATCAAACATCCACAGTTGTCTATAGCTATATAAAGCAAATGTTGCAGGATGATGTAGTTGAACAAAGCCAGATATGAACGTGTATGAATAACAATAAAATGTATATTGATGTAGCAGTAACAGTCCTATCACCAAACTGAAGTAGTTATCATATAGGAAACTGTATTTAGAACAGTAGTGTGTATATATCTGTAGCTATTAGAAATGTACAGCATATGTATTGGTATTCGAAGGTGTTAATAATATTTTCTTCACCCCACCCTATAACCACATATAATCCATTCCACATGAAATTGGTATGTGCAATCACAATTAACATCCCTGGACATTTGTCCTGATGGGTCATAAATATTTGCATGTCCGTTGATGCATCTGCCCTGTTCATACATCCAAACCTGATGGCCTGTTGCCATCAATCAACCCTGCATGTTGTTGGACTGTGTATTGCTGTTCAAATTATGCATGTGTTATGCTTGCTGTTCAATGGTGTGAATATCTGGGTGTTTGGCTAATGGGAATACTAATGCATGCTGTTACAACTAATTGCGAATGGTATTGTATATTACTAACCCAAACTGTCATGACATAATGCAAAGCATAGAAGGACAGGGAAGGCGGGTTCCAGCGGACCCACCTCTCCCACCTCAGCTGGCGAGTGAACCTGGCACTAGTGCCCAGTCTGGACCCTCCACCAGTGGCCCTGTGCCACCTGCGGGTGGAAGCGCTGCAGGGGATGGAGCCCATCCCTCCTCTGCAAGCGTGGCTGGAGGAGAACCACCACTCAGCCTCCGTAGCGTCCGGACTGTGGTGCGTAGAGAGATCCAGGACTCCGTTCTTGAGCCCCTATGCCAGCTTGAGGCACAGGTGGCACAACTTACGGGCATGCCTGTTGCCCGGCCTACATAGCCCCCAGCACAGCCCTGTCCTGGGCAGTGAAGGAACAGTGGCAACTGCCCATGGGTGGGGATATCAGTTCCACTGTTGCCATCTGTGGGCTCATGGGCTCTGGATATCCAAACCTCTGTCCCCGTCAATTGTGTAACCCCCCCACACGTGTCATAAGCCGCCCCTGTATGCGTCTTGTTTGTCTTGTCTGTTGACCTACCCAACCTACCTCCCCAGCTATACCGACTTCCTTCACCTGACATACCACTCTCACCTGAAAAAAAAAAAAGGGCACTCTGTACCCACAAAAAAATTACGCCCCATACATAGCTGCCCATTCCGCACATATGTCTACCAGACATGGAAACTATCAATTACAATTGGCTGTACAACTAGTATTATTGTTGTCCTTACACCTCTCTCAGGGGTGGAAGGTATCAAATGTCACACCAAATTACAAACATATGCACAGCTGTTGCTGATGAAGAAATGGGCAGCTATGGGCCTTACCTACATCCCTCCTGCAAAACCCAAGCTTGTTTCCCTACTGTCTTACCCTCTTTGTGACCCCTTTTCCACCACTTTCCTGTCTCCCCATTTTCATTTCTTTCAAAGAAAATAGCGCGGGTGTGCGCAAGAGTAAGCAAGTTTAAGCGGTTGTAAGCGGGTGTGCGCGTGTGTGCGTGGAGCTAAACGCCAGTGCGCATGCGTGAGCTCCATGCAAACCAGTGCTAATCCAGTTAAAACTGCTTAAAAGTGCCTTAGTCACTCTGATTGACAGGTCCTGTAGTCAGTTCAAAAGCAAAATAAAATCCCACTGTCAGTCCCGAAACCAGGACCTTGGAAACAGTAGTCTGCATGACTTACCACTAAGCCATGACTCTTATACAAGAACATTGTGCTAAAATAAATATATCATGTAATAGTAGGAATGAATGTAAAGGGAATATAGGATGTGTAGTACACAAAGCATGTCATTTAGAATTACTGTCAAAACTAGTGGATTTCCATAATAGTAGTGTGTGAACAGAAACAGCCATGCTAGTTGGTAGCTAGTAGGTAATAATGTCACTGTAGCACCTTGCAAGCCACACACATACTCACAGCAGGATAATCACTGCCCATACCCCACAACCTCTTACAGGAACACATCTGGACCAAGTAATAAAATATGTGGAGCAAAGGGCCAAAACCAGGGACACATTACAAATAATGCTACAACAAACTCAGACAGTTCAGAGAGTAACAGGTTCTGCATTTTGTGGGATGTGTGGAAGGGTATGAAGTCTGAAACTTGAATGTTTGTCACTATATTCTGACTTGAGCCCAGAGTGATTTGCCATAAAAAGCTGTGCATGAGATATTGACCAAAATATGAGGCAGAAATGTGGACAACCTGCAAATATTTATACATATCAGAGGTCTGACACCACCATATTTGAATAGTTAAGAGCCTAGACATAGCAACAGTTAATGAATTACTGGGATGCCCCACAGACTCCATGTGAAATGTACAAACAGTAGGCAGAAAGGTGTAACAACACATGCAATGGTAATTATGGAGTCCTGAAAGTATGCACCACTTGCATGGCAGAAAAAGTGTAGTAATACATATGCTCATGCTAACCCACACTCACAACTGCAGCATACCAGACAATTTAATGGGTGTACCCCACTGATATGTACCATTCCATGAGGCAGATAACAGATGCACCTGAGAGTCTCTGGGGCCTGCTCAGCAGCATACTCAAATACCCTAATAGATGTCAAGGCCCACACCATGGCCAGACCACACTGCATGCTGTAACACCCTAGCAGATATAGCAAGCATTCCAAGGTGTGAATGTACATGGAAAATAGGAAAGCCACAGCAGCACACTACAGTCAGGACACCTAGCAGGCATACAAGTAGTGACTGTAAAGGGCAAATATTGAAGCCTTAGCAACAAAGTGCAAGCAAAAGTGCAAGGAAAGCACACACACACACACACATTAACAGTAGTAGTAGTAGTTGTAGGTGTCAGTGTACATACACAGTTAGTACAGGAAACTGGAGAAATGAATGGAGGAATGTTAATCTACAACACAGCTGGAAATATGAGAGAGATACCAACCTTTACACTCACAGAACATTGTCCACAGCATACCAGCATGGTCCCTGCCCTTATAATCTGAAAGGGCTACGCCTATCTCACATACCTTTTTATAGCACTGTTCTGAAATCACAGTGAGAACTGCAATCAGTACACAACTGGCTGCATGCAATTAGCAAATGCTGGCTAACATTTGGTGCAGAGGCCATCACATGGACATATGCAGATACGTACAAAAGTATGCTGTACTCCCAGTCCACACATGCAATACTTTCATTGTACCCTGAGGAGGACGTGAGAGACAGACAGAGAGAGAGAGAGAGAGAGAGAGAGAGACAGAGAAAATCGAAATTAAGCAGACACAAACAAAACTGTTCAGCAACAGCCACCTGAAAGCTGACAACTGGCAAGTGGAACAGCAGGACAGAAAACCAGACAGCAACACAAGCAGCTGGGATAAACACAGGTAATGTAAAGTAATACTATAAAGGTCTACATATTGTGAACCCTCCATATGTGTCATTGGTCTGTATCCATATGTATATGAAGATGTGCAAAGGGCAGGGGAGATACAGCAACTATCAGTGAAGGCTGTACATACATTTGTATGTGAGAGCATCTATGTGCACATATCAATGTAGGTTGACTGTAGGTTGTAGTGCAATGTACAAAGTAGGTTTCACAGTTATGTATGTTTAGCAGTATGTTAGTGTGTGTATACAGTATGGTAGACAAACATGTTGATATACCTGTCTATCATATGGATATGTATGTATGTCAGAATATGTATGTATGTATGTATATATATATATATATATATATATATATATATATATATATATATATATAATATGCATATATGTATATATACATAGAGAGAGATGTAGGAATACATAGACAGATGTAGATAGATAGAATATGTACAAACATATATATGTAATACACACATACAGATATAGATATATGTAGATACATATACATAGACAGACTGATCTGACTATCTACAGGTATGACTGTATATGATGACCTCAACACCCCCTGTCCCACCCCCTCTGTCACTCTCACCCCCTCTGTGCCCCCCATATCTATAGCAATATATGTACATCAATATATATATGCGTATATGTATACAGACATATAAATATATATATATATATATATATATGTATATATATATATATATATATATATATATATATATATATATATATATATATATATATATATATAGAGAGAGAGAGAGAGAGAGATGTATATATATTCTGAGTGAGGCACATGTGTACAGATGTATTGCAACAGGTGCCTGGTGACAAAGGCATGGAGTGAACACCAGTGTCAAAACCGGAGTACCATACCCCATTTCAAATCACCTACACCAGTAACCACCAGATATGTGATTGGCTGCCCACCACTGCATGTGTCAGGGGTGAACAGGGTCATACATGTGTACAATAGTGCCCCCAATGATATTCACAGTGGCACACTATTCCTGGAATACCTGCACATGGTATGTGTCAGCAGACATGGTGTGTCAGCTATGGACATGTAGGTCAGTGTACCCCACCACACCACATAATGGATGCCATGGTATGTACCTCACATGACAGCTACAGATATGGAGAAGGACACAGTGACATGTACAACACAGTGACAATGCACTCAAACACATTACCAATGCAAAGTGACTGACAACACCACAGAGTACACACATACTACCCACATAGAGGTTACCACTCCTGGATTTACATATGTAAGTCACACCCATGACAGATGTCCAACAACCATAGTAACACCTCACACCATCCACAACCTAAATGACTGCTGTGTGTCATCCATGCCACTGCAATAGAGAGCACATGTGGAGGTAAAGGTTCCTACCCACAGATAAGACATACCCTGCAATAAACCACACAGTGTTAAGAAGCAAGACTCCCCATGAGTACATGTCACACATACCCCTGCTGAATGTTAGTCAGATAGGTAATATGCCATATGAGTCACCCTGTGTAACTGTGTGACAGCAGCAGGTACCATCACACCACATGTGTCACAATGGTCAGGGTAGCAGAACAGTATGCTGCTGTAGTCCCATGGGCAATAGCATATTGTATAGTATTGTATTGTAATGTATTGTATTGTGTTGAATTGTATTGGTATGTTGAGGTGCCTCCTTCGTGGAGTGGAACCACTGCTGCTGTGCGCCAGTGTACAGGTACATATCCTGTAGTCAGGCTAGTGTTACATAGCATTTCTATATGTGTGTTTAGCTCCTGTCAGAGTTTATGTAGCATGCAACTGGGGATACCATCAGGTCCCAGTCATGTTATGTATTCTGCTTTCCTGAGGGCGGCTCACACCTAGACATCTGTGATGACAGGGAGGTTACAGTCAGCTGGGATAACTATGTCTTATTTTGGGGGAGAGGGTGGGGTGACACCTGCACTGAACCTGTCTGCCACAATGTTGTCAATACCTGTGGTTTCAGTGAAATATTTGTTGTTGTGTACTCACTATGGGCATAGAGGAGGGATTCTGACCAGGTTGCTAACATAACTGAAGAAGGCCTTCTGGTTATCTGTAGTGTCCCTCTTGATTTCCCTCTCAAAGTTGCCCATGGATGTTTGTATGATGGAAAATAGATCCTTACTAGTGCTGTTCAGACATGCCTTCCCTTTATGGAATTATGCTCTGTCTTGCAGTAGCTGCCAACTTTTGTAATAAAATCTGTCTATGGCTGGGGTCCACCAGACAGGATGCTGTCCCTTTGTGGAGAGTGTCTTGGTCATATATGGGATTGCATGATCCATGCATTCTCGGAGATGTCTGTAGAAAGCATTTGTGTAGGGGTCAGCATTGTGGGTTGTGTCTTCCACTGGCCCAGTGGGCTGAAAGGATACCATGTCACTGTTACAAAGTGTAAAGTTTACATCTGCAATGTTATTCACTATAGTCATTTGTGCTGGTGGTGGAGGTGGGATATGTATATCCAGGGCAATTAGTGTGTGGTCAGCTCACAGTAGTTGATGATGTAGGCCATACAGTACCTAGATACAAACCCCCAGAGTGAGGAGGTGCTCTGGACCTGAATCAGTGTTCTGACTGCTGGGGTTTGGTAGTATGTCGTATGGAGTGTGCCAGGTACTGTTGCACAGTTGCTGGCTGAGCACTGATACCTGGCCATTTACATGTGAATCCACCAATAGAGAGACAGATGCTATATATGTGAGATATGTTGTATCATAACAGTCGAGTAGCATGTGTAGTATGTGTTCCAAATTCTGCTGACATATATTGCTGATATCAGGTTATTTTCTTTTTTTAGGTACATGGCTCACCCGCGAAATCCCGCTTACTCCACAGCTGAGCCTGGTGTGGGATTATGCAATACTCTTTTCCCGCACCAGCCAGAATCAGCAGGAGAGGGCTGCACTGTGGCAAGACCTGGTCTGTCGGGAAAATGACATAGGCACGCATAATAGGACATATGAGCAGGTACGACATTACTGCAGTGATTTAATCAGAAATGTCCGTCAGTGTGCGTCGGATATCCACAGGCAACAGGTCGCAACAGGTGGTGGGGTGGCTACACATCCCCCACTCACCAGACTGGAGGGACTACTCATGAGTGTAGTGGCTCCAGTCCGCCAGCAAAAACAACCGCAGCAGACATGCATTATGATGGAGGCTGGAGCCACGCAGCAGCAAGACTATGAGCGTGCAGGTAATATGCCATATGTATAGTTGACTGTTGTGTACACTGGTAGTTAATGCATGTGTGAGGTGTGTCCTTGGTATGTAGCTGCCACCATAGAATTTAATGTGCAAGTGTGATATCCTCAATATTAGCAGCTGACCTGTGAAAGGCGGCTGTTGTACTACTGACCTGTTTCATACTCAGTAACAATGGCACAGTTGTGCCCACTGACATTAGTTTCTTCACGTCTGCAGGTCCCTCCGGTGTAACAGCAATGCAGCCTATCCATGCTGGTGAGTGTGTATTGACAATACCTGTAATAGTCTTGATAGTAATAGTAATATTAGGCTCACTTAGTAGTGCTCTTTGTATGCATGTAGGTGTGTCTGTGTCTGTGTGTTGATATCACGCATACTGAGTAGTGTACAATTGTGTGCAACTGTGTGCATGTGTGCATGTGTTTCAAGTGTGCATGTGTGCATGTGTGCACGTGTGCACATGTGCATGGGTGCATGTGTGCATGTGTGCACCTGTGCATGTGTGCATCCACCTGTGCATGTGTGCACGTGTGCACGTGTGCATGTGTGCATGTCTGGACCTGTGCATGTGTGGATGTGTGCATCACTGGTAATGTGCAGACATTGTAAACTGTGTTTCCTGTTTCCCTCCCACAGGTTCTGGTGCTGCTCTGGTGTCATGCAGCAGGGAACCTGAATCAGGTGCCATGGGTACTGAAAATGATGACATCTGTGTAATGGCACAGGAAGGTATGCCAGGGTCCGTCATTGGTCAGCCGATTGACAGTACACAGCTGTCAACCCCATCAATGCACACAGTTATCCTGCCAATACACCCTTTGTCACCAATGTCCCTAGGTGATGGACAGCATACAGTGGGCATTGACCAGGGTAATGTGGTATCTGTGGCACATGCCTCCCCACACAGCAGCCATGGGCATGGCCCAGAGATGGTACCACACAGACAGATGTCCAGGGGTTCTCGTGGGAGCATCCGTGGGCATACTGCCCCTGTCAGACGTGCCCACAGAGGTCTTACAATCTCAGCTATGTTTCGGGCTGTCATGCAGGCACAGTCACATATGGAACGGTACACCAGACAGGGTCTGATGGAGCTGACAGCATGTCGCACAGCCATGACTGACAGTATGCGTGACATTGCGGCTGCCATCCGTAATTTCACCGATGTCATAGACAGACGTTGTGGGGACATATTAGACTGGTTCCACAACTACATGTCCATGAGCCAGGGCAATCATGGACGGTTGAGGCATCTACATGGGCGTATGCCAGCAACAGCAGCAGCTGGCAGTCATCGCGGACGACAACAGGGCCGCGGCCGCCACCATAGTGCCAGCAGCAGCCCCAGCAATGCTGGGTCTGTGCTGTCATCAGACCGCCCCAGGAGACCACGTGCACGTGGCTCTGGCCAGGCCCGACAGGGATCTGTGTCCAGTCAACGAACACCTGCTTCTAATGATAGTACCCAGTCTGGGTTGGTACCGGATACGGTCTGTAGCATCCCTGCAAGGCACAGGTACTGTGTCCGTGGCCAGAGAACTGATCTGTATGACCTGGCAGGTACAGTCTGCAGCTGTCCACAAACACCAGTATATGGCAGCCATGAGGTGGAACTGTGTGCATCCATACACCCATGCGAATTGACAACACCTAGGGCTACTGCATACACGCACACACTGCATCAACATTGCCCCACCTTGTACTGCTGTCCCTCACCAACACACATACACATACATGTCAATCGGTGGTATCGGTGGCTGACTCAGGCATACCAAGTTCACACCCTGTGCATATGATGAAACTGTGCCACCTCCTGCAATCTGTAACATCAGTGCAGGTACAGGTTAACATGTTGCTGATGCACAGGGTGACTACATAGACGTGTAGTAATAGTATCATGCTGTTAACAGTAATGTGTGCTGAAATAATTGTGGGCCTGATGCAGTAAGGGTGTGATTGTCATGTACTGTTGTCTACACCCATGGTAAGTACCATAGTGTATCATCTGCACATGTTGGCATACTGGTGGTAAGGATGTCAACAGAAGGCTACATACATAGGTAGCACAGGGGATAAGGTAATGAATCTATTAATACGCAATGATGGACATGTAAACTGCAAGTGGCATGTTGCCCACACTGGACTCTGCAATGCGGATGTTTGAGGATGTTGATATGTGTGCAGTACTACACGACTGGTACAGGACACACAGGAGCACCCTAGCACTGCAAGCTCACATCTCATACCATGCTAGACAGCCCCAACACACAAAACTAACTGTCACAGGAGGGAGAGTCCCCATACATGTCAGGGATACTGTGGTGGCAGGCCAGGTCGCATACATCTTACTAAGTATGGAACCACTGAGTGAAGGCTCAGTGTCTGTTATTTGACATGTGTATTACTGCAGGTATGAGCACCTGGGTTTCCATCCAGTTATTGTACATCCTGACAGTACATGGTCTGTACACTTGTGTGCTGAGACTGGACCCTAGCCATCTGACCTGTGTATTTCCATGTACATGTGCATAGTGCCTGCATATTTGCAGTGTTACCTACTGGAAGTGGTACAGCTTGTTTGTTGTACAATGGACTACATGCAGCCCTGCTTACTGTAGCTGTGTTTGCATGCATGTTTTCTTGCAATTACCCTGGAATACTGATCCCACCTGCAATGCATAGTTACAGAGCTTTTGTGGACTCCTAGTGACATCTGCATAGCTTACTATATGTATGTCCATGTCTCACTTGACAGAATGTCACTGTTTGTCCTGTTCACATGTACGTTGCCTGTGACACATTGCATATGACTTACCTGGCATTTGTCCACGTGAGCAGTCATATATGCTACTGCTAACTAATCACAGGCACTACACCCTCACATATTCATCTTCTGTTGAACCACCTGCTTCACTAGGGACGGCTTGCACCTGTCACCCCTGGGCTTTCAGATATTGGCAAAGGCTCTTGCTACCCCCATAGTGCCTATGTTAGGCAAGGCTCAAATGACAACCCACCTTCATAGGTATCACAAGGGATAAGAAACTAAGAGTAATGCTACCCAACGCCAGAAGTCTAAACCTCAAGATGCATGCACCCAAAACTCTCCTTGGCATGGAGAACATCGCTATCTGTGCAGTAACAGATGCCTGGTTCAGGGCTACTGAGAGCACCCCAGCACTACCAGGTTATACCTCATGCCATGCTTTTCAGCCCCAAAACTTGGAATGAACCACAAATGGAGGAAGAGTATTGATATTCATCAAAGATATCTACACCTACAGGTTGGTGGCAACGCACCAAGCATCAGAGACTATCCATGTGCAACTAACAATGGGTGAAACTGCCTTCCAGGTTGTAGCCTGCTACAGACCATCCTCCCAAACCCAAGAACTGCACTCGGCTGTCCTGTGAACAGTGGACATATGAAGGTCTCTCCAAACACCATTATATTGGGCGACGTCAACTACCCAAACATAGACTGGGAGCATGACTCTAGCTCCAACACCCTAGGCCAAAGATTCCTAGAATATATGAGCTCAAATGCTATGGAACAGCTTGTTACCACTCCCACAAGAAGGGGAAACATACTGGACCTGATCATCACCAACATGGGGACTCTATGCTCCAGACCAGAAGTGTATCCCTCACTGGTAAGATCAGACCATAAACTAATCTCACTGGATAGTCACATCCCAACCTCACCCCCTGCCCAGAACACCATAGTGAACAAGTTCTCTAAAGCAAATTCACACTCCTCAAAACTGAGGTGGAAACCTTCAAAGCCCCCGGCCCTGTGGAAACTACAGACCAGACCGCAGATTCCTCTATAAACGCATTCTATGGACACCTTCAGGAATGCAGGGATTATGTGATCTCGATTAAAACCAAGTCCCAATCCTCCAAAGGCAGATGTCCTGTCTGGTGGACCCCAGCCATAAACAAACTACACAATAGAAGGAGGAAGCTACTAAATGATACAGCAAAATCCCAAAAAGGGAAGGCATCACTGATCAGTATTAGCAACTACAGGTACTCATAAGATTGTCTAAGGCCAGCTTCGAGATAAATTGCACAGGACACTAAGGATAATCACAAGACTTTCTTTAGTTATGTTAGGAACCTGGGTGGTAATTCCCAGATATGCTCAGAGGTAGTCCAAAATGTCAATAGAAACACCAAACCCACAGACATTGCCAACATTCTAGCTGACAGGTTCAGTGCAAACTTCTCCCCCCTCCTCCACACCGAAAGTGCAAATATGTATCCCAGCAGAGTGATGCCCCCCTGACATCTCAGATGCTCAGGTAAGAGCCGCCCTCTCCAAAGCAATACACACTGCATCAATGGGACCAGACAGTGTCCCGGGCTGTGTCCTACATGAACTCCAAGACGTGCTACAACCAAACATAAAACTACTGTTCAATCCCAGCCTTACTACAGGATATGTGTCCAAAGAGTGGCGTACAACAACAGTGGTCCCTCTACAGAAAGGTGGTGCCTCAACAGATCATGGACACTATCACCCCATAAGCCACACTAGCTCGGTCTGCAGAGCTATGGAAAGGATCATCCTGGACCGCATAAATATAGATATTGGGGACCTACAGACACTGGTTCATACCCAGTTTGGCTTTGTTAAGGGCAGATCCTGCCTCTCAAATCTGGTTGATTTCTTTGAAACATTCACCAAGGCCATTGACGAGGAGAAGGTGGTCCACACAGCCTACCTGGACCTCGCAAAAGCCTTCGATACAATACCCCACTCGGGCATTCTAGAGAAGCTCACCAGCTTAAATATAAACCCCTATGTCATTAGATGGATTGCACACTGGCTCAAGGACAGAACCCACATGGTTAGAATTGCTGGAGCCATGCCAGACTCCAAACCAGTTACAAGTGGTGTCCCACAAGGCTCAGTCCTGGGACCTCTCTTGTTTGGTATATATTTATCGGAGGTACAGGCCAACACGGAAGGACTGTGGCTGACCAAATATGCAGATGACTGCAAACTGGCCGCCATAATCGACTCTCCAGCTGACACAAGCATCTTCCAAAAGGGCCTCATAGAAACAGACTACTTGTGCCAGAGCCATGGCCTCCAGCTGAATGCAAACAAGTGTATAGTCATCCCCTTTGGCAAAAACAAAGTGCCCACAAAGTACCACATAGGTGGTACTCCATTACATACAGAAGAAGTAATTAGGGACCTGGGGACCAAGTTGATAGCAATCTCTCATTTGACAACCACGTAGCCAAAGTGGTTAGACATTTTATATAGCCCACCCCATCATGATGGGATTCACATCTACATCAGGGGAGGGCATCGTGCCTCCTTATTCATCCCTCATCAGGCCCATAATTGAGTACAATCCCCCTGTTAGGATGTACCTTACCAGACACCTGCAGCAACTGGAAAGACCCCAAAAGTACCTCACCAAGAGGATCAAAGGGATCAAACAGATGCCATATGCTGACCGGTTAAAGAAACTCCAGCTCTACTCAGTGGCATACCGCCTGTTCAGAGGCGTTCTGTACCTAATGTATAACGCCATGTCAAACCCGGAATTAATGGGCATGCTGCACCTGAGAATATCCAAATCCCATTGAGCTACACGCTTGAGAGACCTGAACCTCAGCACTGAAATAAATAGGACATGCTGGAGGGACAAATTCATAACCCAGAGGCTCACTTCACTCTGGAATAAAATCCCAGTCCAGGTTAGGCAGAGTCCCTCATTGACTCTCTTCAAGAGGGATCTTGATGGGTGGATGGGACATTGTAGGTTTACCCCGGGTATCACTTCTGTGTCACTGTTAGACAGAGGCACAGTATACTAACCTCGGAAAAGGGCATGGCAAGATATATTTACAATGGATGGCGACAGCCAAACACATTCTGGCTAGGTTCGTAAATGCCCTAGGGCAGATAGCCTAGTATGAACCTATGAACCTATGAACCTATGTACCTTGTTCCCCATTGGCCCTATGTGCTGTTAATCACCATGGCAATCACAATACTATGGTAGCATGTGCATAGGTCAGTTGTCAGTCACCTCTATGGTACAGTTGTGGAATATGTGGGTCATGTGGCAATGTCACAGCTGCCACATGTACACAGTCAACCCTCTCCCCTGCACATGGACGTACAACACATGTATGAGATGGAACCACATAGCCAAACTGGGGACTAAGCACTCTGAACCCAGTACTGGCATAACCTGTCAGGTGGCATGCAATACTACAGTGACTACAATACCAGTCTGATGTAGACCTACACTGACAGCAATACAAGCACGTGAACACACTGGTCCATTTGTGGAGCCTTAGAATAGCATCCTGCCTGAGCGGCACACACCTCTGCAGCTGGCACACTGGCATACGTTATGCCTGAACACATCACGCATAACACATAGCACACACATCCTGTGTGCCAAACAGTCACAGCCTGTACGGCTGGACAACACACCTGCCACAGTTGTGTTAGCTACCTTTATTGTCTGGTACAGTGTGGTTACGCTCACCAGGCTGGACAAGGTGAAGGTCACAGTGATATGCCCGTGGGGCACTATGGTCCACCACATAACACAAGCATACAGGTCAGTCAGAGGCATGGACACATATGACTTAGTTATTGTCCATGCCACATACCTTCTCCTGCTGTACTTGTAGGGTGCTGACATCATCAGTGTTTAGAAAGGGGAATGTGCATCCTGTAGTCTGTTCTCCTAGTTGCCAAAAGGGACATTTCCCTCACACAAAATTGCACATACACTAACCCCCTTCATCCAAACACACATATTCTTGCAGGATTCAAACCCCCTACCTAACTATGTTATGACATTTGAGATGGACGCATTAGCAGAGCACGCTATTCGCATTACTGGGAGGCTTTTTTTCTCCTGCTATACTTATAGGGTGCTGACATCATCAGTGTTTAGAAAGGGGAATGTGCATCCTGTAGTGTGTTTTCCCAGTTGCCAAAAGGGACATTTCCTTCACACAGGCTTGCACACACACCAAACCCACTCACACACACACTGAGCATTTGCAGGATTCAAACTCCTACCTAATTATGTTATGACACTTGAGACGGAAGCATTAGCGGAGCGCTCTATTCACATTACTGGGAGGTTTTTTTTCTCCTGCTGTACTTATAGGGTGCTGACATCAAAGGGGAATGTGCATCCTGTAGTGTGTTTTCCCAGTTGCCAAAAGGGACATTTCCTTTACACAGACTTGCACTCACACCAAACCCACTCACACTGAGCATTTGCAGGCTTCAAACCCTTACTTAATTATGTTATGATACACGAGACGGACGCATTAGCGGAGCGTGCTATTCACATTACTGGGAGGTTTTCCTTCTCCTGCTGTACTTATAGGGTGCTAATATCATCAGTGTTTAGAAAGGGGAATGTGCATCCTGTAGTGTGTTTTCCCAGTTGCCAAAAGGAACATTTCCTTCACACAGACTTGAACACACACCAAACCCACTCACACTGAACATTTGCACGATTCAAACCCCTACCTAACTATGTTATGACACTCGAGATGGATGCATTAGCGGAGCGCTCTATTCGCATTACTGGGAGGTTTCCATTCTCCTGCTGTACTTATAGGGTGCTGATATCATCAGTGTTTTGAAAGGGGAATGTGCATCCTGTAGTGTGTTTTCCCAGTTGCCAAAAGGGACATTTCCTTCACACAGACTTGTACACACATCAAACCCACTCACACTGAGCATTTGCAGGATTCAAGCCCCTACCTAACTATGTTATGAAACTTGACACGGACGCATTAGCGGAGCACGCTATTCACATTACTAGGAAGTTTCTCTTCTCCTGCTGTACTTATAGGGTGCTGACATCATCAGTGTTTAGAAAGGGGAATGTGCATCCTGTGGGGAGGTAGACGCCAAGCACACTCTGGCTAAGCTTTCATTCGCTAGGGCAAACAGCCTAGTGTTGACCTCTACACCCATATGTTTAATTGTCAAATGCACATTATTTGTTGCTGATAGACTGTTTGCAGGTCTTTATTGCCATAGCATTCCCTGTTTGTATGAACAACATGTGTATCTGTGGAAGATGTTTGCATATGGGAGGGATCCACTATATCACGTATGTCTTTGTAGTCATTTAACTGTGTGCACTGGGCAGATTGCTGTAATGTGGTTGGTTCCTGGAATAACACGTACAAATACCAGATATGTGTGGCCAACTGCTAAACTGAGATTTGGCCTAAGTATGTGAGCATGCCCAGTTCAGCCTTCCCATGGCATGTTGTCTGACATATGTCTCATTTATCAAAGTGTGTGAGCATGCCCAGTGTGAGCTTTCCATATGTTGAACTCTGCAGCCCACCACATTTGTGGATGAGTGTGAACTTCAACAAAAATCTCCTGTTTATGGTTGTGTGTTGTGTGTCATGTTGTGTAGTTACTGTTCAACTGCTTTGTGTATGAACACAACAGGGATTATACTGTGCCTGCAGGGTTTGCATGGGATACTTTGCATACAGTTGTCAACATCCTTTCATACTGACCTAACACTGTAGTACTGTATAGTGTACTGGTTCAGTACTTTGACTGTGGTGGACAGTATCCTGGGCTTTAGTCCTATCACTGCTTTACATTTCCATAGTGAGCACAACAGCCTGGTTAGGGGCCAGTTGTGCACATCTGACCATGTTGCATTATGTTCAGATATGAACTACTTAAACCAGGCTTGTCCAACATTGGTAGTGTATTCCACAACATAGGTGTACATTTGCAAACACTAGCGATGTGCCCTAGGCCATTTCTAATGCTAGTCGGAGAGTGTGTTTGTCCTTCGACACACATTGTAAGTGGAGTTTGCCATGACATATGTCATGGTTAGTATACTGTGCCTCTGTCTACCTGTGACATAACAGTGATACCCAGGGTAAACCTACCATCTCCCATCCACTCATCAAGATTCCTCTTGAGGAGAATCGATGAGTGACTCTATGGATAGCCTGTACTGAGAGTTTACTCATGGGTGGGGGTGGCTTCTGTGTTATGGATCATGCAGTACAGCTTGTCCTATGTATGTCAGTGCTGGGGTTCAGGTCTCTCATGTGCATAGCTCACTGTCATTCAGATTGTACAAGGTGCAGCATGTTTATTGATACCAGCTTGGATATGGCTTTATACATCAGGCACAGCTTGCCTCTGGGTGGGTAGTATGGCAGTGTGTGTAGCTGCAGTTTGTTTAATCAGGCAACGCATGGCATCTGTGCAGGCTCTTTGATACTCCTGGTAAGGTACTGTTGGGGACTTTACAGTTGATGGAGGTATCTGCTGAGGTATATCCCACAGGGGCTATTGTAGTCAATTGTAACGCTGATGAAGGATGACTGCAGAGCCACAATAACCTCCCCTTATCTAGATCTGACAACCTTCATGATTAGGTGGGTATATGGTATGTTTCTCTAAACACTACAGCCACATGTTTGTCCAATGCAGGATATCTATCACCTTGAGTCCCCAGGTCTCTCATTACATGTTAAGTACGTAATGGGTTAACACCTATGTGGTAATTGGTGGGCACTTACTGTATATCCACGGGGGTTGACTATACACATTTCTGCAATTAGCTTGCTGACATGGCTATGGCACCAGTTGTCTGTTCCTACGTGGCCCTTTTGTGGGATGCTTGTGTCAGCTGGAGGGTCACATATGGTGAGCAGTTTGTAGTCCTCTGCATACATGTTCAGACACAGTCCTTCCATGTTGGCCTGTACCTATGGGACATATATACCAGACGAGGGAGGTCCCAGGACCAAGCCTTGTGGGATGCCAGTTATATCTGGTTTGTAGTCTGACATGGCTGCAGCATGTCTGACCATGTCAGTTCTGTCCTTGCTCTGGTTTGCAACTCCTCTACTGACATAGGGGTTTATATTTAATCTGGTGAGCATATCTATAATGAACACGTAGGGTATTGTATAGAAGCCTTTGCAAGGTCCAGCTACGCTGTGTGGACCACATTGCCCTCATCAATGACCTTAATGACTGTTTCATATGAGTCAAAATTGTTTAGGGGCAGGATCTGCACTTAAGAAAGCCACACTGGGTAGAGTCCGGTGTCAGTAGGTCGCCAATATCTTTATGTCTGCGGTACATGCTGATCCTTTCCATAGCTGTGCAGACCGATCTTCTCAGGACTCTGGGGTGGTAGTTTTCAGTATCCATTCAGGCAACACCTTTGTTGAGAAGGACCACTATTGTTGTACACTGCTCTTTGGGTACATATCCTGTGGTAAGGCTGACATTGGGCAGTAGTGTGATTTGGCATTCCATTCTTCTTGGAGTCCATGTTGGACTCAGCCCAGGACACCATCTAATACCATTGCTGCTGTGTGTTTTGCTTTGTAGATGCTGGCTGTTACCTCAGCATCTGCAATGCCAGGGGGCCAGCAGTCTGCTGGGATAGATATTTTACATTCGGTGGGGGGGGGGTTGCACTGCACCTGTCAGGATGTATGTTGGCAATATGTGTGTGTTTGGTATGTTGTTTGTAATATTTGTGTGATTCAGAGCATATCTGTGAATTTCCAACACGGTTCCTAACATCAGTTGTGGAAGCCTTGGGATTATCCTTAGTGTCCTGTACAATTTGTATCCTCATATGTTCATAGGTTCATACTAGGCTATCCACCCTAGGGCATTTGTAAGCCTAGCCAGAGTGTGTGTGTCTTTCGCCACCCCTTGCTATGTGAATATTATGGCCATTTATGATTTGCTTTGCTGTGCCTCTGTCTGGACGTGACACAGTGAAGACCCCCAGTGTAACTCTACGATCATCCATCCACTTGGCAAGATTCCTGTTGAAGAGTGTCAGTGAGGGGCTCTGCCTAACATGGAGTGGGATTCTGTTCCAGGGTGTGGGGAGCCTCTGGGTTATGTATCTGTCCCTCCAGCACATCCTATTTCATTATGTGTTGAGGTTGACATATCTCACTCTCACAGCTCCGATGGCTTTGAGTTTTCGGGGGTGGAGCATGTCCATTACTCCTGTGTTGGACATGGCCTTGTACAACAGGCATGCAATGCCTCTGTGTAGGCAGTATGTGACTGCATTCAGCTGGGGTGTCTACAGCCAGGCAGCATATGACATATATTTGAGACCCTTTATCCTCTTGGTGAGGTACCTTTGAGGTCTTTCTAACAGCTGCAGGTGTCAGCTAAGGTACATCCCAAATGAGGCATTGTATTAGATTATGGGTGTGATAAGAGAACAGTATAGGGGCACAATGACCTCTGTTGACGTAGATGTGAATCCTTTCATGATACGGTGTCCAATATAGACAGTCTTCCTAGCCACATTGGCAATGTGAGTGTCACATAACAGGTTACTGTCCACTTGTGTCCCTAGGTCCCTGATTACTCCTTCCATACATAATGGTTTACCACCTATGTGGTAATTTGTGAGTACCTTGTTTGGTATTTGGTGGGACATTCATACTGTCCAGTGTCCTCAGGACGGCTGGGTGGGGTTCCTGTGTGTGAGAGTGTGGTCTGTAGCATGCTACAGACTGTACAGCAGTCTTGCCTATGGTTAGTTGCACATGGGTGGACTCCAATGCCTTGTGCATTGTCAGTTACCTGACATGGGTGTCTGTGCTGAATATGGATACTCACCCTCCTTTTATGTTTTGTTCCAGGTTTTGGGGCCATGACACATGATATGTGGTATAACCTGGTAGTGCTGGTGTGCTGTCAGGAGGCTTGCAGCAGGTTTCTGTCACTGCACAGACATCAATGTTGACATCCCAAGCAGACAGACATTGGATCCCCTTGGAATGACACCAGTAATTGTGCCACTTGTTATAACTGATCATTCCATGTTTGTACTGTGGCATCATTCTTGGTGAGGGTAGGATGCTGCAAACGGTCAGTGTCATACTGGCCTGGACTACATAATCGGAGAGCTCATCTATGTCTCTTTTCATGTAGTCCGGGGAGGTACATCTCAGGTCATTCACACCAGCATGGACTATGACTGCATCATATTTCTACTTGCTTTGGGGTGACCTGCATACTTGTGTTATGTGGCATATTGTGGCAGCCTACAGGCAGCTTACTGTACCCTTTCACTTGTTCAGTCTGGTGTGCGGACAGCAGCGTGTCTCACTATGGAGTCACCTATTACAACTGTATCAGGCATGTTGTTTCTCCTTCTGGCCTGTGACTGTTTGGCACACCAGCTTTGTGTACTATGTGTTGCATGTGCTATGTTTGGAGGTTGTTTGATTGGGTGTCTACTTTGGAGGCCTCTGTTGGTGTGGTGTGTTTGTAATTGGCCTCCGGGAATGTTTTTCTGTGTTTATGTCTTTGGTTTGCAGTTGTGATAGGTCTATGTGGGACTGGGTTTGTGGTGTGTGTGGTTACCTTCTCCTCCTGACTAGTTTTGGGAGTACTGAGTTGAGGGAGCTCAGCCTCCAGTTTGGATAGATGGTTGCATCTCTCACATATATTTGTATTTCTTGGGGAGTTGGGGTTGTCTGTGTACTTGGGGCAGGTGTAACATTGCCTCAAGATTCACAGATTCAACTTGTTGTGGCTGGCCTTAGTGGATTGTATGTGTGGACATATTTTATTGCCATACTACTGATCAGTGATTACTTCTTTTTTTATGTTTGCTCTATTATGTAGTAGCTTCCTCATTCTCTTGCATGGTTTGGTTATGGCTGGTGTCCACCATGCCAGATGCCTGCGTGTATGGCATTGTGTCTTGTTTTCATTTAGGATTGCATAATCCAAGCATTCCTGGCAGTGTTCATGGAATGGCTGTATTACAGGTTCTGAGGTGTGTCCCATATTTTGCACCTGCACAGGACCTTTAATGGATTCCACATCAGTTTGGAGGAGTGCAAATATTAATTTACACATGTTTTTCACTGTGGTTTTCTGGCCAGGGACTGTGGTCAGGATGTGTATATCCAGTGTAATTACTCTATGGTCTGGTTTTACCAGTGAGCAATACACTTCTCGTCTTGCCATCCAGTACCCATGTTGCTGATTATCACATCCAGTATGCTTACCCCTCTTGTGGGAGTGGTACATTGTTCCTGGGCCTTTTGGTTTATGGATTCTATGAACTTTTGTCCTACAGTGTTGGAGCTAGTATAATGCTCCCAGTCTATGTCTGGGTATTTTCAGTCACCCAATATAATGTGGTTTGGAGGACTTGATATATTCATGTATTCCAGCATAGGCCAGGTGCAGTTCCTGGTGTTGGGATGGTAGTCTGTAGCAGGCTATAAAATGGGGGGCAGTTTTAGCCACTGTTACTTGACCATGGCTAGTCCATGCTGCTTCTTGTTGTGGTACCAACATGGGGGTGTGGTTATCCTTGACAATTATTGCTAGTCACCCTCCTTTTGTAGCTTGTTAAATGTTTTGAGGCTGTACAGCACAGTATGAGGTGTAACCTGGTAGTGTTAGGGTGCTGTTGTGAGCCTTGACCCAGTTTTCTGTTACAGCACAGATATCAACATTCTCCATACTGGGTGAGTTTAGACTGAATGCATCTTGCTGTTTAGACTTCTGGCATTGGGTAGCATTACATCTAGGTTCTTATCCCTTCTGATACCAATGGAGGTAGGTTTGTGTTTTGAGCCTTACCTATTCAGGGCATGCTGTGGGTAATAACAGCCTTTGCCAGTATCCATATGGCCTGCACTGATAGGTGCATGCCAGTCCTAGCAGGTGGGGCATAATGTCATGCTCAGCATGTCATCCCAGGCTGGCACACATTGGATCCCCTTTGACTAACTGCGATACTTCAGCCAATTATTGCACTTGATCATCTCATTGTCATATTGTGGCATGATGCTTGGTGAGGGTAGGATGTTAGTCACAGTCCTCAGGTGTGCATATAGTACATGGTGTTACATTACTTAACACATGGCATTCATGCCTCAGGTGGTGCTGCAGGGCTGCCTCTGTCGGATGCACATATTACACTCCCTGTACATATTTGTGAGCAGGTCATGTCATTTTAGGCATCCCTGTTATTATTTGAGTGAGTCAGAGGGGGTATCATTCCCAGGGTTCCTACTGAGCCAGTGTATGTGCTATGCGTTGCCTCTTTGCCAAGGCCAGAGCATACTGGGCACGCCTCCTTCTGCCTACTGGGGCAGGCTCAGGTTGTTCCTCCTCCGAGTCACGCTCTGCCTGTGATGGCCTTGGCAATGGTGGGGGCTGTTTGGCCCAGCCCTATGCTGGTCCTGCTGCAGCTGTTTTCGCAAGATCATATTATGTAGCATAGCACATACCATGACAATTTGGGTACATGTAGTAGGTGTGTACTGCAAGGCTCCACCAGATGTGTCCAGACACCGGATCCGTGACTTGAGCAGCCCAAACACATGCTCTATTACATTACGTGTTTGTGCATGTGCCTCATTATAGATTTCCTGTTCAGGTGTGTGTGCGTTTCTGATGGGTGTCATCAGCCACGGCTCCAGTGCATAACCTGCATCCCCCACTAGGTGTCCATGTGGGATGTCCCCACTGGCAAATGTCTGATACAGCTGCGTCAAATGCCAGCTGTGGGAATCATGGTAGCTCCCAGGGCAGCCAGCACACACATTCATTATTATGCCCTGGGCATCACACATGACCTGGCAGTTAATGGAGGGGAAGCCCTTGTGGTTAATGTAGGCCCTACCCCGCTCACCGGCTGGTGCTTTGATGCATATGTCCGTGCAGTCTATTGCACCCACTACCTCAGGGTATTCCGCTATTTGCTGGAAGAGATGCATATTGCTGGCCAATACCTCACAGGCATTGGGGAAATATACATAATCACCGACATGTGCTGACATGGCATCCAGGAACTGGTGCAGTACCCTGGAGGCTGATGCCTGTGATATCCCCATCATATCACCAGTTGGTCTCTGGAAGGTACCTGTTGCTAGTATTCTTAGGCCAACACATACCTTGGTTTCCACTGGGATGGGTTCCCCTCTGTTGGTTCTGTGTGTGAGGCGTGGCCTGCAGAGCTCCACTATTTGCTGCAGGAGGTCTCTGTCCACTCTATAGCACTCTACTATCTCCAGCTCATGTAATCCATGGTAGGTGACCCTGGGCCTGTACACTCTTCTCCGTCTCCTCACTGTGGGTTGTCTGGCACCATCTGCATTGTCACCACCCTCAGCAAGTCGCCTATGTCTCATTATGACAGCTATGGCAGCCCCTAACATTTCTGCTCAGCGTTTTCAGTTTTCACTTCTAATAGCTTACTCCTGTCTTGCAGTGTCTCTTGAGAGAAACATCCTGCACTGCTGTTTGCAGAGTTTTAAGTGCTGGGCTGGGCTACTATTCTGCCTAATTGCCTGCTTCTAATTGTTTTCACCTGCTAGCTCCAGCAGTATTCCCTGCTAGCTTCCTACTAAATCTGTTGCTTCCTTTTTCCTCTCTGTTTCCTCAGGGGGGAGCCGTGTGCATACCAGCAGAAACACACTCACAGTGGCTTACATGCGCGCACACATGCTTACACAGTTCAGAATCTGCTTATTTGGGTTAAAATGCGCGCACACCCGCGCAAACAGTGTTAAACATCTCCCAACACGCTCCCACATTATCAGTCTGCCTTACACGCGTGCACACTGTCTTACTTGCGCTTCATGGTGCGCAGACGTGCGCATGCACGCCCAGCAAGAAACTTTGGTGTAGGCAACAGTGTACACCTTCCTTTTCTTGACTTTCCCATGCTTATGTTGTGGCACTCCTCTTTCCATGATATGTGTCTGACATCTGTCATGTAACTCTGACCTCCAATGAACTGCATTTCTTTCTGCCATTCCCCCCTGTGATGTCACCTTTCTCCTACTCTGTTCCTCCCCTTTCTGTAACTCTTACACTACTCAGAATGTGCTCATTTGCTATGTGACAGTGGAATTCAGTATCCTAACACTCATTTGCATCAGATTGCCTACTAATGCTTAGTTACATGTCTTAGACTCAGCTTCCCCCCTTAGCAACCACTACACGGTGGCCATGTTGTTTTTGGTCTGCTGATCCCTGCATTGTAAATCCATGTATTGCATAAAACCCACATTTGTGGGTTTATAACCTTCATTTTTATGTTTTATACAGTGCAGCCCTTTTGCGCGGATATATATATTTTTATTAATTTTGCATCAGGTTACCTTGCCAATGGCCACATACTTGGCCACTGGCATGCTGCCTGACACATATGCACCCTTTATTTGGAGCTGACATGGCTCCATTGTAGTTTTTGCAGAAACGTACTCAGTTATCAACTGAGTACATTTCTGCAGCTAAAACGGCTCTTACACAGGCTGCTTTGGGCTTCCTGGATTGCTAATCTACCTCATTTGCATGCTATTCGGCTGCATGTGAGGTGATTAGCTTATCCACGCCCACTCCGAGTAAGAGACATTTTAGCTGGTCTCTTACACGGACTTTGGGCTGTTCCTGGATCGCGAAGGCTGCATGGAGTCTTACACTACTCTTAGACTCCATGCAAGCCTTCGTGAATCCTGCCCACTATGCTTGTTTATTCTGTCCTTTTATATAATTTTTGGCCATCCCCAGCCTATACCTAGTAAGTGTCATCAATTGTCCTGTTAAAATTACCTTTATCCTGCTACTCTGAGTATTTTAACATCCCACATCACCACATATGAGGCTCTTCCTTTCATTAGCTAATTTGTCTTATGGAGACCTATACTTTTTCTGGTTGGCATAGAAGGGTAATAACTGGAGAGCTATCCAGCTGACATCTATGGCATTTTTTTTTTGCTGCACCAATTATTCTCCCCCACTCTTGTTGCACTATTAACATAGGTCAGCTGTTTGAACCCTTTTAATCTGTGCTGCAGACAAGGTATTACCCCTCTGCTCTACCAAGTCAGCTACTATTTCTTCATTTGTCTGTACATTTATTAATTAAGCTTGTATACTGCCCCTTGTGACATGGTTTATTCAGCATTCTGTGCACAAGTATATGTCACATCATCCCCATACAAACCAAGATCAGTAACTCAGAGAAAGATTTCTTGAAGTATGGCACCAAAAACTGTGCCTGCAAGAGTTTCATTAAGGGTAAAGTTTATGATTTGAAAACTGGTAATCATGTGTTTATACTCAGCCAAAAGGGTGAACCTAAAGCTGCCTTGTTTAAGATTTAATGAAAATATTATACTGGCACTGGAAATTGCTACATTGTAATACATAATGCCATGTTTTGTAAATTATGAAGCAAACTGTAAATTAAATAGGAGAACTTTTTTGGTAGCTACATTGTCAGTGATTAATATTTTTTGCAGAACTCAACTAATCACATCATCAAATCAAGCTTAAACATGGGTTGTGAGTTAAGGCGGAGAAAACAGGCTTAAACATGTGTCCATTTCTCACATTTCTAGAACGCAGTGAAACAGGATCTCAGTCTGTATATCATGATGAGCCTGACCTGGATGAAAACAATAGTCAGTGTGCCTTTGAGGTGGTCTGTATGGCACCTCTACAAAAAACAGTGGAATCAATAGAATCAAATCTAGGACAGGCTGTGTTTTTCTAACATTTTGAACAAGAATCACAGATATTTTCTGTCTCTTTCTTTATGCTTGACCAATAAAATATGGCTAACACTCTTGCCTTAGTTTTATCTATTCCCTAGTTGACCTCCCAATACATGAATATGTGCTATATAGTGCCATATAAGGTTTTGGCACTAGAAACTGATGTAGACTTTTTCCATAGCTTTACTTTATATAAAAGATCATCTTTTAACTCCAAATTGGGAAAGATGTAATCGGATCATTTTGTTCACTGTCTTCCCCTATAACCTTCATTATTTTCTCTCTTGCCCTACTTAACATATCATCTTCCCATTGTGCTCGTTTTAAAGTGTATGTTGCTTATCTGTAATTCTACTAATTCAGGGTTACTTTCATAATTATCTTATTTTGAACTGGAAGGCATAGCTTCCTCTCCCAAAATGTCAGGTACTGAAGCTTCTTCTATATGTTTCCCTACAAAGGATAGTACTGTGCTAATATCTCCTTCTAGCTCACCTTTCCACTATTGGAACAGGCCTTCTGAAATTCGCCTTCTCCCTAACTTTCTGTTCTTCTTGGACAGAAATGAATTCAGAACTCTTTGTTTTCTTACCTGTCTCACCTCAACAGATTCTGTCTCCCTTTTGTAGTTACTGTGCTTACTCCTTTCTCCTGGATTTGATTCTGGATCTCTATAACAGTGTTACTATCCTGTTCCTCCTAAGCTTATACTGATTGAGTACATCATATTGTTGCTTTATCTCTTTCTTAACAGAGGAATCAATCTGCCACACTGTAAGTAAATTGTGGGTACATTTTCTGACTTGTTAATCTGTGTATGTGCGTGTCCTATCAGGTACAGAGCTCCCTGTCATGTAAACAAACATAACAAAACAAGTGAACAGGAACAGCATACAACTGATAAATATAACAAGTCCTCAGAACTAACTAAATGAACTAATCATTCTCATCACCTGACTTTCTTCCATTACATATTAAAGTGCTAGTGCATATTATAGTTCCTTCTAAAATGTTTACAACTTTATTAAAAATATTAGTTATAACTCCTACACATAAAGAAATAATAACTAGTGCTTCTGGACTCCCAAATTAATTATGCATATAAATAAATAATTAAATAAGTACATCATATGTACAGGCTTGTTTTTGGAATAAATAAGGATTATGTCATTTATACATAACATCTAAAATAGGCTTAATAGAAATCTGCTTTATCCCAGGGTAGACAGATGCTCACTTTTAGTTTTGTATCACCTCCTTATGTTCATTTTACTACCTCTAATATTCAATTTAAACCCTGAATCCATCAAATGCTTCATCTTTTTCTTTACACACATAAAATATTTTATGCTTGTTTTATTATAGTTAGATAGCTATATCTACATTTTTCCACTTTCGGTGAATAATTTTCTTAACTTGTCCACTGAAGTTATTATGTTGCAGTACACATGTATACTTTGTGAAACAAGCCAGTACACATGATTCATTCATTCATTTATTTATTCACTACTTTTATGTGTATTTCATGCATACTTTTTTAAAACAAGCCTGTACATATGATGTAAATATGAATTTAATTAAAGTTGTAAACATTTTAGAGGAAGAAAGTCAGGTGATGTAAATGGTAGTTTTAAAAGGAGAATGATTAGTTCATTTAGTTAGTTCTGATGAAGTCATGAGACTATGTAAACAAACATGCTAACACAACCACATGCACTCCACACCAACAGCAAGACACACACCATTATAGTGCAGGCTATGTCTGTAAGATGCTAAATAAGTGCAGGACAAACAGACAAACAGAAAAGGGATAGACAGTGCAACTTGCATCGTGTTAGTTATCTATGAGTAATAGTTGTGCATGTAATACTCAGTTTACTATGATTTAATTTGCCATGACAGGATGTCACTTGCTGTATCATCTATGCTACAAAGCTAAACCCAAGGCATAATCATCTTGCATACAGAGAACAAGTCAATGTTTTGTCTGTCATAGCTTGCTTTGACAGTCAAGTTACACAGGAGAAATCCATCATTTCAATGCTGCTCAACACATTTCATAAGAGGACAGAATAACAACAGCATAGATACAGAAGTATGCATAGAGTTGCTGAGGAAACTGCATGCACAGTCCTGGACACTGGTAGTTAGTATATGCATAAAACCTGACAGCTAGGTGATTCTATTCTATGAATCACATTAATGTCCAGAATAATCAAACACAGGTCCGACCACTTTATACACTACTGCAGACAATGTTTATGAACAACTCAAATAAATTACATCTGGAGATAAAAGTAAAGTGGTCACTGTAAATATTGCTTATATGAGTTTCAGCACTTTTAAATTCCTTTACTGTTGAGTATCTGAAAGAAGGCACTATCACTATCTTTATTTTGGACTTTTTTATTCCTGTACAAAGGCTACATCTTTAAAATATTTTGCAATGTTTTCATGATATTTCCACAGAATTATTCAGTAACAATTACATATAAACAAGCTTCTCATCTATTCAGAATTCAGGACAATGTCCAGATTTTTGCCTCAGATTTTGGGTCTGTTCCTCATAACATTTGTAGTTTTCTGGTAAATCTTTGAGGTTTGTAATCATTGCATAATGGCAGATGTCACAATTTTTGGGGGCATTGTCTGCACCCCCCCCCATTATTTTTTCTTTTCTTTTTTTCCTTATTTTTGCTCCAAGAGGCTGTATGCCTGTAAAATTATTTTCCAAGATCCAAAGGCATTTCTGATACAGCAACAGTAGCAAGAGAGGTAGAAACATGGAGGGACAGAGTAGAGGGGTAGAGGCACTGCCTAAGCTCAGTCAAGCGTGGTACATTGCAGCACTTGCAAAATGGTACTTTGTGGTCTGCAGCTATGGGCCAAGCAAAGAGAATGCAGATTAAAATGGTGCATTCTGGAATGCAAAGCATGCTCTAGCTACGTTGGATAAGAAGTGAGAGAGGTATAGTCACAATCACTTGCACAGGTGGGGGAAAGTGTTAACTGACTGCAGACTTGCAGTGTAGGGTAGGGTCAGAAGAGGTGACTGCAATAGTCTCATACTATGAGAAGTTATGGGGTATCAGTGATTATGTTCTCCTGTGGCAGGGATTGGGTGCCATTATCTGACTGAAGGCAGCATGAACTGTGCTGGCTAGCTGTGTCAGAACTGGTTCCATTCCATGGCAGGGATGATGTTGAATTATGGAACCTTGCAGGGCCAGCCAGATGCATCCTATGGGTCCAGGCCTGGTACCACTATGTCAGGCTTTGTGCATTATTACTGCATATGCAGCTCTCTATGTTCTTTAACTTGGGACATAGCCTCCATGTTGATCTTATATCTGACCCACCCATGGCTACAGACAGCATAGCTGGCACACCTGGTCCAGAGGGCAGTAATAACATGTTCATAGGTTCATAGGTTCATAGGCTGATACTAGGCTATCAGCCCTAGGGCCTATACAAGCCTAGCCATAACAATTCCCTGGCTATTTCTTCCCACATTATTTACTTTCCTGGACCCCTGTCTAGCAGGGCGACTGACGTGATCCCTGGGGTGAATTTCCTTTCTCCCATCCAATCGTCAAGGTTCCTCTTGAAGAGGTCCAAAGAGGCACTCTGCTTGACATGTATGGGCAATATATTCCAGAGTCTGGGGAGTCTCTGGGTCAGGAACCTATCCCTCCAGCATGTTTTGTTTATTGTGATGACAAGGTTTAGATCCCTGGAGCGTGTAGCTCTGAGGGATTGGGATTTCTTTAAGTGTAGCATGTCCAACAGCTCTGGGTTTGACATGGCCTTGTATGTTAAGCAGAGATCGCCTCTGAGTAGACGATATGCGACAGAGTATAGCTGGAGTTTTTAAGGCGGTCAGCGTGGGGCATCTGCTTTAGGCCTGTGATTCTTTTAGTGAGGTATTTCTGAGGCCTTTCCAGTTGTTGCAGATGTCTTGAGAGGTACATACCAAATGGGGCATTGTATTCTATAATGGGTCTAATGAGGGATGAGTACAGTGGGACAATGACCTCCTTTTTCTGGATGAAAAGCCCTTCGTGATGAGGTGTGCCACATAGAAGGATTTCCTGACTCTTGTGGCGATGTGGTTATCGAAGGTGAGACCAATGTCCACCTGTGTCCCTAAGTCTCTTATCACACTTTCTGTGTTTAGTGTACTGCCACCTATATGGTAATTCATGGATACATGTTTTTCCCAAAGGGATAACAATACATTTCTTGGCATTGAGCTTGAGCCCATGGCTCTGGCACCAAGCATCTGCTTCTGTAAGGCCCTTTTGTAGAGTATCCACATCATTTGGGGATTCAATAATGGCTCCCAGTTTGCAGTCATCTGCAAACTTTGTTAGCCAGAGTCCCTTAGTGCTGACCTGTACTTCAGAGAAGTAGATGCCAAACAAGAGCGGCCCCAGGACTGAACCCTGAGGTACTCCACTTGTCACTTGTCTGGAGCTGGATTTGGAGTCGGCTACTTTTACAGTGTGGGTTCTATCAATAAGCCATTTAGCAACCCATTGGGTGACATAGGGATTAATGCCCAACTTAGTAAGTTTATCTATGATTCCAGAGTGGGGGATGGTGTCAAAGGCCTTGGCAAGGTCTAGATAGGCTGTGTGGACCACCTTACCCTTATCCATGGCTCTGGAGACTGATTCAAAGAAGTCAATCAGGTTCAGGAGACAAGATGTTGCACTGATGCACCAACAGAGACATTTGCTATCATTGATCTCAGTCCAGTACTGTCTTATTGTGCTGATATCGCAGGACACTGTAAAGTTGACACATTTTCTGTCATGCCAAATAGCACGCATAATAACTCTAGAGTGCCTTAATTAGCAGTTGATTGCACCTTGATAGTTGGTGCTTGATTCTGAGTGCTGTATGCACATCAGAAGCAGTGGAGGGCATGGTGGCTTTGGACTCCTTTGTGTGTCTCACCTATGATGAGTATGTCCATATCAGAGGCAGTGTGCATATCAGAGGCTATGTCTGGTGAGGGCATAGGAGGATGTGTCTGAGGTGAGTCTCTCACCCAGTAGGGCAGACTATGTAGAGTTCATGTACTCAGTAGTGACCTACAAAGGTGCCTCAGCACTCACAGATGTTTGTGTTACCTCCTCCAGAGTGACACATGCAATGCCACTAAGTCATCTGACCAAGCCACTAGCATGTCGCCATTACTATCCACCAAAGTATATCTACTGACTTCAGCCCACTGTTGCCTCACTATGCTAGACTTGTTGTATTATCCTCTTGTAGCATACATTTTGGGAAAAATGTTAAACATTTAAACAATATTTTCAGACACATATCTGGTTGGGCAGGTCACTTCAGTTGAAGACAAGAAATTCCTACAGGACAAAGGAGCATGTTGCCAGTAGTCACAGCCAATGCACTGTATACATGATTATATGGCATGTTATAGTAGAATGGTCAATACTAACCTGGCGCTTAATCTAAGGGCATACTGGTAGAAGGTGCCAGGCCTGCCCTGCATCCAAATCATGACATGGTATAAGGGATCTAGTCTTCTAGCCAACAAGTGATCCAGAAACTCCTCAGCCTCCATTAATCAGTCAATTCAGTGCTGCCCCCCCCACCCCGCGGGAGTCCTGTCCACCAAAATGTCACAAGCCTTCTGCTTTGCATGGGAGAGCATGTCTCTAATTGCTCTTCACACCTATTATTTGGACTTATATTATTATATCTCATGCATTCACATCCTAGAAAATTCCCTGCCCTAAATGGTCCATAACATGTTGGTCAGCACCACCTTGGTCCAGTAGATGCATGGCATGCATACAAGGGACCTGTAACAGAACATCATTAGACTAGCTTTTGAACATGTCCAGGGACTGTGTCCCTTTGTGGTCAAACCCTTAAGTGCACACTTGCAGACAAAACATGTAATTTAGCAGGTGCATGGGTCAGCTACACCATGCATGTCGTACTTTCCAGGTTACACTCCCAATCTATCCAGCTGGGTATGGTCAGATGTTGCAAGAATTGGCCCCTGTATATGGAACTCCACCTTACAGGTATGTAATGCCATGTTAATCCTCCACCCTATATATACCTTAGTATCCCATACAATATCCTACTATCACTAAATTATTCCCTACACAGAGATATTAAACTGTGTCATGTGGCTAAGCAGCAGCCATACATGTGACATGTGTGGACATCTGTGTGGCTTAGCACTTAGATGCTTTCACATGACTGCAAGCTTTTTACCATTATTATTCCTATGAGTATCATATCTGTTGTGAATTGCTCATATATGAGCAACCTTTGCATATGCATCAGTTACATAACCTACACACTTCACCTTCCTTTCTCTCTGACAGGAAGCACAAAGGTGAACCAGATCCATTACTAGCTGAAGTCGCCTTCCTCATCTCTGTAATGTTCCTCAGCTGCAATACTTTCACAGTTATTGCAATACATTTTCTTCCAATGCATCTGAGAGGACTTACACAGGATGGTTACAGTGCTTTATATCATGCCCCCCCCCCACAACTCAGGCCAATTAGAGCAGTGAGAATAGTAATGAGGTCAAATAATACCATTGTCAGTGAATTGCTTAATCTGTACACTACTCTACACTATCTGGTGTGAGGCAAGCATGCACTGTTTAGCAGGAGGCACATTGTGTCTATTCACTTTCACTAATCCAGCAAGCATGCATAGTACCAGTCTAAAGAGCAGTGCTATGCTGCAAAGCATGTGATCCAAGTGTAGCCATGCATGAAAGTCTACTGCATTACTCCTAACAAAGGACTATTATGTGGCCATGGCTGCTTCCTCAAATGATCTACTGACATTATATGATGTTCCTTTAAAACACTGGAATATGTTTGACATGCCAAGGGTATTGCCTGATTCCACACCGCTACAGGATGGTAATGCAGGCATTCTGTCATGACCTGAGGCACCACCACCCTGACCAGCTTTACCAGTGAGAAACAGATATTTAGGAGGTACAGGTAGATGTATACTGTATCTAGGTTTTATATCAGTTACAGCCCATTGTGTTATGTGTTGATCACCTATGATGAACAGTAACTCTTTTGTTTTACAGCTGCTGAGTCACATTGATTGAATATGGTTGGTTGCCACAGAAGGCACACTTGTCTTTCTCAAGCAGTGGGATGTATGTATCATATTACCTCACAAAGGACAGCTGCAGTGTTGTTTATATCATGCCTGTGCCTTCGTATCTTCTTATTTTATCTTCTATATGGAGGTCCATTTGCACAAGCACACATCTGCCTGATAAAATGGCTACTGTTGGGTCACCATGGCCCGCTCTGTCTGTTTCTAAGGAGCATGGTGAAGGCTCTTATGCTAAAGGTAATGGGGGAAGAGGGGTAGGTTATGCCATCTGTCTCAGCCTAAACAAAATCTCTGCCACGACAGATGCCAAGTACTAAAACACTGGAGGTTTATTTATAAAAAACTTTGGTGTTTTAGTACTTGGCATCTGTCGTGGCAGAGTTTTTGTTTTTGCTTACTGTTTAGTCTGCTGTTTTGATCTGTCTCAGCCTATCAGGTGTGGATTAAGACTCCTTTTCCACAGCGGGAGAGGAGGCATTATCTGGGGTGACTCAGAGCTAGATATGTTAACTGATGGTTGCTAAAGTAAGCCAGCTAGATTCCTGCATCAGCAACACAGAGTGAATTCTGTAGGGGTTTGCTGAGTCTCAGCCAGCAGGCTCCAGACATCAGACCACTGTAGGAGCAACCAGGTTATGACATCAGTCAGTCAGGTGTGTGATGCATGTGGTTACTGCCCTCTGGGCTGCGCCTACCATTCTAATAACCCATTCTCATTCTGATCTTACCTGTCTCTTCTGAGACATTACCTATTCCTTGTTTATTATCCAGCATTCTCAATCACCAGTTATCTAGTCTCTGTGATTCATTCATTATCCACCACACCTTTTAGCTGTTCACCACCCCTGTCAGTGTGTGTCTAGGTCTATCCACCCACATCCACTACTTGTCTTTCTCTCTCTACTCCACCCCAAGGCCAGCTCTCCATATTTATCACTGTTAACTGTCTCTTTTCAATATGAAAATGGGATCTGTCCCACACAACAAATATCCTCTTCCCTCTTTATTTCCTTATTAATCACCTCTGTGCTTTTCCCTGTACGTGATGTAGTCACTTTCCTGCTTTCCTGTTAACTCGTTTCCTCCCCATTGGAGACACTGTTACACACAAACACATTGCTTTTCTCATACACTGCTTTGCTGTTCTATGCCTGTCTGTATGTAGGTCTGAGCTGGAATCTAGTGCTGACGACTGTGCCATTGTACTCTGTCACATGTACTGACATGGGTACATTAGGCTGGCTTATTGATGATGTTATGCATGTCACCCATAATTGCTGTATTGCACTACCATTTAATGCTACCTACATGCTTTGTTACGCTGCTTGGCATGCAGCAATCTATTTTCTGTTATATATGTAATTAGCTTTTGGCTGCTTGCACAGCTAGTCTTGTCATATTTATTATGGTGCATATGTGTTGGACACATCTATGAATCAAGGCCTATAGCCTCTTTGGGTAAACCTCTGGTACTTAATTGTTGTCAAAATAAACTAATTCTGTGCTTAGAATACATTTCCTCTTTTTAATGTAACTATACTACTGCTGACAATCCAGGAATCCATCAGCATTTAATTGTGATCAAATTAAAATATGTCAGTCACTTCTACAGGCAAACTGCCTCCCATAACATCTTTTTGACTAGGTGCACGTCTGATGTTTTGTTGCAACCAAGTGAAAAAATATCTTTGAATATTAATATAATTTAATCCTATTTCGCACAGACACACACATACTCGTGCACACACACACACACACACACACGCACGCACGCATGCATGCACACACACACACACACAGACGCCATGCACACACACACATACACACACACACACACACACACACACACACACACACACACACACACACACTCACTTCTCCGGAAAATAAAGATCCATGATGATTTAACTTTAATCAACCAAGAGCTCTGAACAGTTGCTTTTACACATGAATTCTACCTCCTCACATCACATTTTGACTAGGTGCACCTCTTCAGTTTGACAGTGAACAAATTAAATGCACTGTAACCATAATACAGGTTATTTTGTAGGCAAATCATGGCAAAGATCATCAATGGTACTCACATTAACTAACCCTCTGTACACCAAGAATGACTCAAGTAGATAAAACACAACAGAGCTGTGAGGAGATAACTATCTCCACTGTAAAAAATAGCAGACTGCCTTCACATTATTTATATTTGAGAAAAATAAAAAAATAAAAACTCATAAAATTAGAATTATAAGCAACAGTAATACACAGTCCAAAACTTCAGATGTTAATTCCTCTTCTAGAAAAGTATTAAAAAATAAACTCAAACAGACATAGTCATCACAATAACTCAAATTTTATTTATAAGTGCTTTCATCTACCAAATGGATTTCATCAGATCAACTTTTCAAACACAGATTTGCTCGTGATAGCTAGATATTTATACTTAATGCAGACAAAGCATCATAAATCATGACTGACACACTCATGCATAATAATGCGCCAAAACACAGTATGGTTCATGGTAGTCTAGTATACAAGAATAAGTAAACTTGATATAACAAAAAAGCCACCTTATAACCCCAGAGTGGCAGATATCAACAAAATGGCCAAAATACAAGGTCTGTCCTAAACCTCAGATCCAAAGAGATACTTTCTCTACGTTGGTGATACAAAAAAGACTGCATGCCTATGTTAACAAAACTAAGTAATCACACAGCCTAACCACGCAATGCAGTATGTCAGGTAAACCCTAATGGAGAGCTATACTACAAATTAAGTAGAAAAATAATAAGTACCAGAAAATAACCAAACTGTAAATGCATGGCTGAGCTCCAAACTCTGGACCCAGACATGAGTACAAATAATGACCAATTCTTACAACTAACACTCCAACAGTAAGAGGCAAAACAAAAGTCTGAAAAAACAAAATAATAAAAAGGGCCCGTGCTAAAGCAGTACTCAGTGATAACCATACAAAAACAAAACAAAAACTTAAATCTGAAAGGAATAAGATGGACCATGGAACCAGACCCTACCATGTCTAAAAATCAATAGTACAACCCAAACTATAATAAGAAATAGTAATAAAACAAAGTCCAAATAAAATGGAGTGCAGAACTAATAAATAAGTCCTAGTCTGTCTCTAGACAAAAACAAGGTGTAACAAAGCTTCCTTCACTAAAGGCCATTTGGCACAAAGTTGACAATAAGACACTTGTAAAAGGAGTTTAAGATCCAGAGTGGTAAATCAAAAAGTAACAAAAGACAAAACATCTGAGAGCCAAAATGTAGAACAGGGTGTGAAGTATATATGTGTGTGTGTGTGTGTGTGTGTGTGTGTGTGTGTGTGTGTGTGTGTGTGTGTGTGTGTGTGTGTGTGTGTATGGGTATGTATATGTGAAATTGTAAGTATAGGCAAATTAATCAAGAAAACAGAACTTACCACAGCAACTACAGATAAAAACAATCCAATAAATGAAAAACTGCAATTAAAAAAGAACAAAATTAGGTATTTTGCCCAAAGGGCTTCATCAGACCATTGTTAAAAACAAACATCCAAAAAAGTAACCATACACTAAAAATAGAGGAAAACAATAATATATAAAAAATATGAAAAAACAAAAATGCAAATGAATATGGATATGTTGTAGCAGTACAGATAACAAGCAGACACCATTAGAAATAAAAAAATGTCTGAGAAAAGGAAAGACCGCAGCAACTTGACATATCACAACCATTAATAAAATCATTTGTGGTCAAGTTTCTCAAACTAAAATTGCAGGCAATTGAATGAGCAGAATGTATTGTAGGCATTAAGGCTATTTTGTCATTCCATCTCTTTCTTTTCCAGAATGGCATAGTTTCCCTTGAGTGGACCTATAGTGATCACATCCAAAATGTAAAAAGTGAAAAAAGAATGATCTGAGGATTCAGTGTTGTGATTTGCAAGAAAAGTCTTGCTTAGACTGCTTCTAATTCCAGACTGTCCACATTTAAACTTACAGATAGTCTTCATAGCATAAAACACTAGACACTTGAAGCACTGGGCTCTGTAAACAATCTTTTCACTGCTGCAGTTCTTAGCCACCTTGATTTTACATTTCATACTTGTTCTGGGGCAAATGGAAAAGTCTCCACAGCTCATGAACTCACAAAAGGTACAGAAAGGAGGCCCACATTTAAAGTTAACAAACCTTTCCATACTGTCATTTTTGAATGTCCCTTCTAAGTAAGATCTATCATTTGTGCCCCAGACAAAAATGAACTAATTATCATAAATTATCCTTTTTATTTCATAGACATTTTTACTGATAGTTAGCATCATATTTCTTTTCAGTTTTCCGTTCCTTTGGTCATTGTGGTGACTTCTGAAATCACATAACAATCTTCTTTGTGGTTCTCATAAGGAAGTGTACTCCTTTGCTTTGAGGTCCTTAAAAGGATCAAAAATGCATCTGATAGTCCCACTTTTATATCCTCCTCATAGACCCTGTCCTTGAATATCCAAAGCAGGTATCCCTTAACTGTGCTCAAATGATGGTAGGCCAGCTAAATTACATTCATACAAACAAATATCTCAGGCATGGTCAATAATGTCCTTCTAGCCCGCCAATATACCAGTACAGCCAACCCCATAACAAGTGTCCAAGTTATTCTTAAAATATCTAAACTAATGCTTGATATAATATTAACTGGTAATTTATTCAAGACATGGGCTTGTCTCAGGGAACCAATTAGTACATCTCTCATTCCTGTATAATCTCCTATAGACATTGTTTGATGATTGTCTACTATTCTTTATTAATCCCAAACATTCCTAGAGGTAGTTGCTCTAAATACCCTATATACCTGAATAACATCTCTTCTTAAATGTCTATATGATACACTGTAAAAGTCTTGATATTTTAACCTTTCATAATAACGTTCACATAAACATACTTTCCTTCTCAAAAAATAGCCAGAATTTTAACTGGATACACCTCCATTATTTCACTGTGATCACCTGAAAGAAAATGCCCATACATTACTGTATTTCATTTTGGTATTCACATGTATAAGCATACAGAGCATCTAGCAATTAAATCTACAATCAATTAACTTTGATGACTCTATAGTTGTGATCAGATCTTTCCATACATAAGTTAACACTATACTCCAATTAACACTTTTAACTGAGTTCACTTGTTTGAATGTAATAAAGGGAAAGTGTGTCCACAGTAATGTATTCATCTTGCTTCAGATAAGCACAGTCTTTAACAGTCCATATTCACAACTGTGTAACTTGTGATCAAATGAGAGCAAGTCAGTTGCTTTAAAGAACAGATAGTCTCCATGTAGAATATCTATATTTTTGACTGAGTACTCCACTTATGTTTTGCAATAATCAAGTGAAAGAAATTCTACTGGAAATCAACTTGATTCAAAACATCATACTTATCCCCCAGACACATACACATTTTCACATGCATACACACACACCCACACACACACACACACACACACACACACACACACACACACACACACACACACACACACACACACACGTGCGCGTACACACACACACACACACACACACACACACACACACACACACACACACACACATGTATGTGTTTGTGTAGTCAAGTAAGATAAATTCTGTCCATTATAATATAGTATTCTTGTTTTGCACACTTGCATCCACTCATTCATGATAATTTAACCTTGATCATGTGACATTAAATAACTTGTTTTCATAATCAGTGTATGTGACTGTGTACACCTCTGAAGTTTTGCTGTAATCAACTGAATCAAACTTTTCCCAAAGTAATGTATTTTTCATATGCAAGCAGACCCTAAAGCCATCAGTATGAAACTGATCTCCATATCAAAAATCTCTAAAAATCCCTATAAAAGGAAATATTTGTATTTAGAGAACTGTGCCACAGATTTTGAGCTTAGGAATATTGCTATTCACTTCAAGTTTCAGCAAACAGAGTTGTTGGGTGCATTGCATTAATTGTTAAATTATCTGCATATCAATTTACATTTTTAGTCAAGTTGTGTTGGTTGACTAATATTGTTTTTCACTTTAGTCACTGTAGTGTGACCACAGGATTAATATATATAAATAAAGCAGGGCATACCTAAGCATTTATTTGGTGATTTATGTGACTTTTAATGGTATTCTTACACCACTTACTAGCTTTGAATCTCATTAGTAACAGAAATGTACATTTCTTTATTTACAACTACACTGACATTAGAATTGAGGATAGACATTTTTCTTTATTTAAAAAGGGTTTCACTTTTGTTCCAACTAGGAGAGTCAATTTAGCTGAAATCACCTTAGATATAAAATTATTCACTAGGAAATTAAACTTAGAGGTCTTGGCTTCCACAAATGAATTTCAAAATAACAGAATTTATGACAGCTTAGTAAGGAAAAGTACGTACAATCCCCCTTTACAGAGTGACATTAGCAATTTTGAAAAAGTTGTTATTAAGGAAATAAGGGATATATATACAACCAAAACAGATATAGTTATGTGAATTCCAATTTGAATTTAGAAGAAAGAAAGACTTTGGATGAAATTAAACAGCAATATTCAGATGTTAGAATCATGAAACCTGATAAAGGGGGAGGGATGGTGCTTATGAATAGATGGTCCTATATTACCAAAATTATGGATATTTTAAATGTACAGGGAATACACTATTATTTGTAAAAATGAGCTCAACATAGCATACAAAAAGATAGATTTAGTAATAGAAGACAACTTATTACAAGGTTTAATCGATGAAAAATTTTATAGATTTTTCAAAGGTGAAAAACCTTTTCTGTCCGCGATGTTTGGTATCCCCAAGCTACATAAAGACATAGAAAATCCACCACTAAGACCAATAGTAACATCGGACAGGTCCAAAACCCAACCGTAAGCCATTTATGCCGATTCGAAATTGAAACCCTTTTACAATCTATATTCACACATTCTTATTGATTCGTGGGATTTATTAAACAAAATCAACATGTTACAAAATCAGTCCCACTATTCTTTTTTAACAGTAGATGTTAAGGATTTGTTTTCGGTGATCCCACATCATATCGGTCTTGAATGGCTTGAATCTATGTTAACAGAATTTAGATTTCTAAACGAGAATGAGTTTAGATTAGTTTTGGAAAACATTGGACTGGTATTAAAAACAGTTTTATATACTTTCAGGGCGATATTTTTCAACAGTTGGATGGGGTAGTGATGGGGGCAGCTTGTGCCCCCATTTTTGCTAACATAGTTATGTTATACTGGGAATTACATTTTGTGTTTAATTCTCCATTTATGGACCACATAGAAAAATACTTCCATTTTTTTGGATAATATTTTGATTATATGGAAAGGTAAACAACACGAAAAACTAGTTTTATGGAATACCTAAACAACTCCACCCAGTTCCTTGAATTTACCCATGATTTTAATGTAGAGGAGGCACATTATTTAGATATCACCCTTTTAAAAGATGATAAAAATAAAAAAATATTTGTGTCTAGAATTTTTAGAAAAGCTTGCTTTTCTAATTCATATTTACACTATCACAGTAACCACCCTCCACTGCAGAAGAAAAATATAATTAAAGGACAAATTGTTAGGGTGTCTAGAAAGACATCTGAACATACAGATTTCATAAAAGAAATGGACTATGTTCATAAATTATTCTTGGAGAGGGGTTATCCAGAACAAGACATCATGTCTCTCAAGGAAGAGGTGATAAAGGGGTGGGGTAGTAGATATATACCTCTGTTGAGCACGAATACTAGACACAGATAAGACAATATTACAAATAATATTATTTTGGAAATCCAAAACAGCGGAACTTACAAAAAAACTAAGGAACTAAATACCCCTTTTTTTGTCATGACATTTAATTCTAATACTAATACTATCAGCAAAGTCATAAACAAGACATGGGACATTTTCAAGAGTATGCCCAACAGATTAGACATATTTAATAGACACCTATGCTACAGTTTTAGAAAGGGTCCAAATCTCAAAAATATTTTTAGAGAGTTAGGTACGAGAACGAAGAAACAAACAATAAAAAGAAAGGAACTTTTCGCTGTGGTAGGTGTTCTCAATGTACATTCATAGCGAACATTAGTGAACTAAAAATACCCACCATTTCATTAGTTTTTAGAAGCCAGCAGCATTACTCTTGTTACACAAAAGGGATAGTGTATTTAGTTTATTGCTCCCACTGTTGGGCCTATTACGTAGGAAAGACAGAGAGACATTTAAGACAAAGAATATATGAACATATGTATGATGTCAATAGGAAAAAGGAAACAAATGCACTCTTTAGACACACATTGATCTGTAAGGAAGCCAACTTCAAATTTTGGGTATTGGAAATGCTACCAAGGGACAGCAGGGGTGGTGATTGGGAAAACCAGTTAACTTATAGAGAACTGATATGGCAACTATGTCTTGATGCCAACACACCCCCAGGAATGAACGACTATGTGTCAATTTTACCTGCCTTAAGGTTAAGGGCTAATAAAGTTAAAACTAACAACAAAAAAGAACAAAAAAAACAATAGATTTGAACTAGAATTCATGTTTTACATTATATCATATGGGTTTATATAACAAGAAATGTGTATACATTATATTCATTTGTTATTTGATTTATTAGGGCCATCAGTTTAAACATCATATCTAACGACAACAAATCTGTATCACATATTTTAATATTTTAATATTTTAATACAACAAATATATATATATAATATATATATATATGTATCATATATTATTTTATTATGAGACAATCATAAGGACAACATTTCAAATATTTAATAACATTAATGTGTTTCAACAACAATTTTATTCAATTCATTTATTAATGGATATACATACAATATTTTATATTTATTTATATATTTTATACATTCTACACATACTATATTTCATGTTTTATGTCTCATCTAGATGATGAAAAAGGTATGGTGTTGCCTTCACGTGTTTATTCATTTATTTTCAGTCACAGTGTTTTTTAAATTTTTTTTAAATGTTTTTTAAGGGAATTTTTTAAGTATAAGCCCTTTGGAATTTCCTAATTAAGATGAGCTGAACCATGTTTTTAAATCTTAATTGAGTTGTTTAATTGAGTCAATTAACTAAGAGAGACTTGTATATATACGTAAGACGAAGTCCATTAATTATTCTGATGAAGTTTCCAGCGGGGGGAAATGAAAGCGCTTACACCATTTTTCTAAACGGTCCTTATTTATTTGTACTGAGTTTTCATTTGTTCATTTGTCAAATAAATCTACTTGTACTATTAGACTGTCTGGTTTATGGACTGACTAGTCTTTGAGCAATTTCATCTTCGCCACCATATATCCTTGAGTTTTGTAGGACTACCTTTACTGGATCCTGTCACAACGGAGAGCATTTGTGGTTAATGGTATTCTTATTTAATGGGTTATGTTCCACTTACTTACACCACTTACTAGCTTTGAATCTCATTAGTAACAGAAATGTAAGTTTAGTGCACGTTCCTTAAGTCAACAGAAGATGTGTATAGATTTTTGCATATGGTTTAAAGTTCTTTAGGTCAAGTGATTTGCCACATTATGGGGTGATTGTTCAAGCTGTATCTGTGGCTTAGTGATGTCTGCCTATGGATTTTATTGGAGATTTTGCATTTTGTGACTATTAAGGAATTTATTTTGAGAGGTTACTGTACAGTGATTTCTGAGGATGTGCTTTTTTATTTCATATTGCCATTTTGAGAAGTGTCTTATTTATATGCAGTTTTTATGTTATGAATTTGATTCCCAGGTTATTATCATGTGGTTTGGTGCTGATGAGGGGATATTGCTAGTTTTATACATGTGGTGTGACTTAGGCACTTTTGTTAGTGTTAGTGTTCCTTTGACAGTCTTCTTGTGTTATTGTTTACATGTGACTACTTGTGTTGATACTTTAAAATCAAAGAAATGTGGTTCTGTATATATCTTTAAATATGAAGGGTGGCAGAGTGGCACAAAAGATAGTGCTGTCACATCATAACAAGAGATTCTCTGGTTTGATCCACAGCTGTGTTGCCTTCGGTGTGGAGTCTGCATGTCCCCCCTGTGTTCACGTAGATTTACTCAAGGTACTCTGCTTTCCTCCCAAATTCAAAAGACACACAGTAGGTGTATTGGACACTGTAAAATTGGCCATAGGTTTGAGTGTGTAGTGTAGAAGAATAGTTGCAGTAGATCTAGCCCCCTGGCAGTGTAAACCTTGGCTCTAGATGATTGTCATTATTGAAGTGACACCGTGACCCCAGTGCAAAAATGGACAATGGGGTTATGGATGGATAAGACTTCCCAGGCCTGTATCAGCCTATTTAAAATCTCATACTATAGTGATAATGGAACAGAGTACCACGTGATGGACCTAAAGAATCTCATGGTACTAGACCCAAGGCAATGATGCTAAATGACTGTTGAAGTGCAGTCCTGAGTCTGGTTCTATAATTGGCTCATTTTTTTCTTCTGTTATTATTTGTATAACGGAACTATTTATACTTATCGTGTAGTTAAAAAAATGCAGAGCGAAACAGCACGCATTGAATTGCTTATGTTGCTAGGTGGACTTTGTTGAAAACTAAGCTTTGTTTGCACTTGAATCTTCCTTATATATATATACACACACACATATATATATGTGTGTGTGTGTGTGTGTGTGTGTGTGTGTGTGTGTGTGTGTGTGTGTGTGTGTGTGTGTGTGTGTTCCCGGCTATAAACTAGTTTCTGTTTTTGAAGGAATTATGTTTAAACAGAGGACTTTTTTGGAGTAAATCTTGCATTTCTAAAGTCTTCTCCCTAGGCTCTGCCAGATTGCATCTCCTAGTCAACAATTGAAGACAGATAAAATATGTGGGATGCTAGTTTGCATAATCAGATTAAAAACAGGTGACTTTTTTTTAAATGGTCACACCGTTGCTTAAAGACTCAGGAGAACAGAGAGTAAGAGGCAACTTCAGGTCCAACACTGTGAGAAATAAGATAGTCCATCGGTGCTCTTCTGGCTTAATATTGTACCTACATATTAGTTATGATATTCTACGAGAGATGTGACAACAGGTGAGGGCCAGGAGTAGTTCCACATTCTGCAGTGCTTCTGAGGAGAATAATTTGCTTATTTCATTTGAGTTTTACTTTATTTTTTTTTAACAGAGTTAGCTTGAACAGGTTTATGGTCTATTTTCAAGTGAGACAAACAAAGAATTTATGTAGATAAGGAAGTTTGGACAGGACAAACAGAAAAGTCTCCTGCATTTTTTAGAGATGTGCCATGTGATCTTTATTATCCACCTCAGCTATTACTGACTCATTCTAATGGAACCTTGGTTTAAAACCACATCTGAAGTATGGAGTTTGAGTGCAACACGGCCTACCCAGTGATATACTGTAATGTTAATATTTGGAAAATTATTCCCTCCAAATAGTGTGTCAATCAAATCCACATCTTTCTGATATTCTAGGCATCAAAGGCAAGCTGACACCTGCTTAGTCAGTGTGACACTGCTGTACAAGTACAGAACTTAGAGATATTTATCATGGAGGATGACTGTCCTAGACAGAGGAATTTGCTGTTACAATTATAAGTGGGCAAATATAAGCATGGTTACCATAGACTTACTGACTGTGTTATTATAAGAAGGGAAGATTATTGGAGGATTGTAATGGACATCTAAACTCATCTTATCTTTATTCTAGTGCTTTTCATTAAACTCTTTACAAAGCTAATTAAAACAAGCCAAAGTTAATACTGGCATTACTGGCATAGCAAGCACTGTTGAAAAGAATAGCAAGTAGTAAAACAATTAATAAAAATAATATGGCATTGCACAGATATAGTATCAATAAACTTGAAACTAAAACAAAATATTGAAATATGCTATTGTAAGAAGAGAAAAATATATTAAACTATTGAAACATGCTACTGTAAGAAGAGAATTGCTGTCTTTATTTTTTTAATATAACACACAACAGGGGATAATGTGCAAACAATCCTAGTTGTGGTATCTTCCAACGAATTATCAGCCTTTACTCTTGTCCCTTCCAAAATATCAAGGAACTGGGCCCTTTTCCAATATTGCAGTGAAATGTTGCTAACTAAAGTACTAATAACAATGTCAATAGGCAAGTAATCCGTTCACTTCAAGCTTCACAGATTCTGGTCATAAACCATATTTTTTGTTGGCAAGTACAAGAAGGTTATGCATGACATCCAGCTATGATACTAAAATCCCTGCTTCCTTATATGGAGATATTCTTAATACTGATCGCTACTACAATACTTTAAGCTATATGGTTCAAATTTTGAATAGGATGCAACAGCCACCCAGCATCCAAAGCTTCAGGGCCCCTTCCATGCAGCCAAAATGTTAGTCAGCTTGAGTTGAGATGATTAAAAAGACAGGTTTGGGTACCAAGCTCTTCAGACCTTTCCTGCTGCTGAGAAGAGTGCTCCTGTATGAGCTTTTGAGGATCAGTGGTTGGCTAATGGTGCTCCATTGCTGGGCAGATAAGTTCCTTACAAAAAAACTTGCACATTATTTTAAAGTTGTTAAAAGTAAGTTTTTTTCTGAAAAACAACTACTTTTAAGCTAAGGAAAAATCCCATTCTTAACTGTCTTGTGACGTTTATGCACTTTTAAATGGGAGCGCACTTTTTAGTTTTGTGGTAACAAGTTAAACTTTTTTTTTGGAGAAACTGTTCTAAATTTTTTTTTTTTTTGTGGCTGGTTAAAGCAAATAAAGTATTTTATACTGTTTATTTATTTATGTATTTTTTGTGAGAAAAACTTACTGTTTTATTGATTATTGCTGCTAAGCTTCCCTGGGAAAAAAGCACCCTTTTTGACTTGACAATAGAGCCAATTACCAGTCCCTTAATTGGACTTTCTTGGAATAACAAAAAGAAAAAGCTAACTAAACATCCTTTGCCATCACAACAGGCTGGTAATTTTCCACAGCCACTGGTGAGTGATTCTACTGTGACCAAAACTGGTTCCTCAGACCATTCAGCCTTTTTTTTTTTTTTTTTTGGATCCCTCTGGTGTTGTCTTTACATTCACCATGAACTGGGAGTTAGCCATGTACTCTGTGTCTGTTGTGGTGCTGAGGGAGAGCCACTCTTGGTCCTGGAAGAAGAAGCAGGGGAATGTGCCCCTGCTTAACAAGAATGTAGTACACATCCCTATGGAAGTTGTTGCTAAAAATACTGGCTGTGTTTGCCCTAACGTTCCTGTCAAAAAGAAACAAAAAAAAAAAACATTTAATTACTCTTCTGCCAGTTTCTCCTAGACATGAATTATTTATTGGGCTAAGTTCAGGGTCTTGTACAGGCTATTGACCTTTCTTGTAAAGTGACATTTGGTAAAAGAAAAAGAGGTCCCTCTTTCCCTGTAGAGATTAAAGGTGTGGAATCTGTAGGGAAAGGTGTAGAGGCAGATGCTGCTTTTTCTCCTAAGGTTTCTGATTCAAATTCTGAGGATAGTGTGGTATCTGAATTTCCTTGTGATGGATTCACTTTTCTTGAGACTTCTGAAAAAGTCAAATGCATACAAATTGGGCACACAGCCTTCTCATTTACATTATGGACATCTTCAGAACATACGAAAATCAAACACGGCATTCAGTTTTAAATACTACCTCAACCCCAGCCCCCGTTCATCACCAGTTAAATTTTAAATCATACAAACTGATAACACTAGAAACCAAAGTAAACTAAATGGCTTCAGTGGTAGGGAGATGTACAAAATAAAAGCCATTCCAGTATAATAATAATTTAGTAATTTATTAACACAACAATAAGGAAAAAAATAAATATATATAGTAATAAACAATGATCCAAGCGCTTTTGTCTCCTACACAGGAGATTTTTTCAAGAACCTGTACACCTATATTCGGAGACCCTTCAGTCTTTAATTTTTGAAATTTCTAACATTTCATAAACAGATTATATACTGGTTATACAGTAATAAGATTGCAAACTTGCCAATATTCTTATTATCTTACATGTACTAATTGCTCTTTTAAATCTAACACTACTTTTCTCTGATTCCTCACT